>NW_025979797.1:0-5936 GCF_021869965.1 Rhincodon typus | reverse complement strand
GTGGAATGCCCTGCCTGCAAAAATAGTAGACTCGCCCACTTTAAGGGCATTTAAATGGTCATTGGATAAACATATGGATGATAATGGAATAGTTTAGGTTAGATGGGCTTCAGATTGGTTTCACAGGTCGGCGCAACATCGAGGGCCGAAGGGCCTGTACTGCGCTGTAATGTTCTATGTTCTATGTTAATATTGCCTGCAAGACTATCCCCACTTGGGAAAGGGGCGAGTCATGGATGTGAAAATGGTAAAGATAGATTAAATGATATGCAGGGTGTTGTATTAATGAATGGATCTCAGAAAGACAAAATACTTTTAAGGCAGCTCGGTGATATCACTATACAGACAAACAGCCAGTCTGTTAACCAGTTAGTTGCATAGATAATTAACTTGCAGACTATCTTTATGTGGCATAAGTGACCCATAGCAGAACAGCTACCTAAATGGGTATGCAATCAAGAAGCAACATATTGGTAATGGCTATATGCCCTTCTCAGCTGCTATAGCAATTTCAAATGTTCCATGTTACAATGTGTACCCTTTCACTTCACTGCTTGTTTTCAGGCAAATCATAGCTAGTTGACTACATAGGTAACGAAATAGGAGTGTACATAAACATATAACCCAGATTGTATGTACACATAGAACATAGAACATAGAACAGTACAGCACAGTACAGGTCCTTCGGCCCACGATGTTTTGCCGAACTTTTACCCTAAACCTAAGATCTATCTAACCTCCACCCCTACCTTATACTATCATCCATAAGCTTATCTAATAGCCGCTTAAATGCCCCTAATGAGGCTGACTCCACTACCCTCTCCGGCAATGCATTCCATGCCCCTACCACTCTGAGTAAAGTTCCTACCTCTGACATCTCCCCTATATCTACCTCTATTCACTTTAAAACTATGCCACCTCGTAATAGCTACCTCCACCCTAGGAAAAAGTCTCTGGCTGTCTACTCTATCTATACCTCTGATCATTTTGTACACCTCTATCAAGTCACCTCTCTCCTTCGTCGTTCTAAAGAGAAAAGCCCTAGCTCTCTCAACCTTTCCTCGTAAGACCTTCCCTCCATTCCAGGCAACATCCTGGTAAATCTCCTGTGCACCTTTTCCAACGATTCCACATCTTTCCTGTAATGAGGCGACCAGAACTGGACATAATACTCCAGATGTGGCTGAACCAGGATTTGTGTAGCTGGAGCATAACTTCACGGCTCTTGAACTCAATCCCTCTATTAATGAAAGCTAACACACCATACGCCTTCTTAACAACTCTGCGATGTTATATTGGTGTAAATGGTTAGTTGTTCATAAATGTCAAGACATCTGTCCCAATAAGAACTGGGATCTCTGTGGTACATGTTGTACGGCTACATGTAGAAAATCACCAGGAGGTGCTGATAGCAAGGAGGTCCTAGAAGTTGGTTCTAGTAAGTTGGTGCCAAAGGTTAAAAAGCTGTTAGTAGCAGTGACTATTGTGAAAATTAATTTGCTTAAAAATCATCTGTCTGAGTTCAGGGCTGATGTTCACAATTAACAACGAAGACTGATGCTATAACTGTTTGAAGTATGGCAGAGGAACAGTTGTGATACACTCTCTCAGGAAAAAAAAATCAAAGGGCACATTTTATCTGATTCTAAAAGGAAACAGCACTTTACAAGGTCCAAGGGAGCCGCAATTTGGTTAAGCAATGCTAGAATGAAGTAGAGCCCAAACCGCAATAAAAATAATCGTACCATGTACTGTTAAGGTTTACCCATACACAATCGTTAACCAATTTCATCCATTGTGATTTCTTTAGAAAGGACATGAAAGAAGAAAATAGATTCTAGTGACAGTATTTCAATACTTTTTTGGCATGAGTACCACATACAACCACTGCTCGGCTATTTCTTTTAAAAGAAGAAAATATAAAAAGAGAAAAAATAGCAGCAAACTTTAAAGCAGCAAAGAGAGAAACAACTAAAGAGAAGTCAACAAAAAATAAGCGAAGCATTGTACTATAATGTTGATCCTTTGTGTAGTGGCAATTTTTAAAGAGCATAAAGCTGCACAATAAGGCTAGGGAGCAAACATTGTCAGAATTTCAGTTATTCCAAGAAAGAATGTACCTTCAGTTCATAGATCAACAGGTTACTGATCAAGAAAGACAAGCAGTCAATCCTCTTATTGCTTTGGCCTACAAAGGATTACAAAGAATCAAGTCCTCTGGTATTTCTAGTGACTTTGTCACAATTTTTAGAAGATCAGCTTAAGATTTGAGTCAAGTTCAGGATAGATAGGCTTTAGTTTTTGCCATACAGTACCATCAGCAGCTAAGTGAAAAACTTGACTAATTTGCAGGCAGACGTCAACACAAAAGCATAGGATATGATTTCACTGGAGCTAACGTAGCTGAAAGGTTGATGAAACTAGTTTTTGCATTTATGCCTTTTGATAGGCACTTAGAGCCATTGAGTCATACAGCATGGAAACAGACCCTTCAATTCCACTCATCCATGCCAACCAGACATCCCAATCTGACCTAGTCCCATTTGCCAGTACTTGGTCATGTCCATTTAAGCCCTTTCTATTCATATACCCACTCAGATGACTATTAAATGTTTTAACTGTATCTGCCTCCACCACTTCCTCTGGCAGCTCATTCAAGACATGAACCAGCCTCTGAGTGAAAATGTTGCTTGTCAGGTCCTTGTTTTTGTTTAAAAAAGTTGCTGGAAAAGCTCAGCAGGTCTGGCACCATCTGTGAAGGAAAAAACAGAGTTAATGTTTCGGGTCCGGTGACCCTTCCTGTTCCTGACTTACAGCACCCACAGTTCTTTCGGTTTTTATTTAGGTCCTTATTTAATTCTTTCCCCTCTCACCTCAAACCTATGCACTCTAGCTTTGGATTCTCCCACCCTAGGAATAGGACCTTGGCTATTAAACCTATCCTTACGATTTTACAAACTTCTGTAAGGTCACCTCTCAATCACCAAAGCTCCAGGGAAAAAGCCCAGCCTATTCAGCCTCTCCCTATAGCTCAAACACTTCAACCCTGGCAACAACATTGTAAATCTTTTCTGAACCCTTTCAAGTTTCACAACATTTTCCAATAGTAGGGCGATCAGAATTGTATGCAGTATTCCAACAGTGGCCTCACCAATGTCCATGCTGCAACATGGCATCCCAACTCCTATACTCAATGTTATGACCAATGAAGGCAAGCGTGCCAAACTCCTCCTTCACCACCCTGTCTATCTGTGACTCCACTTTCAAGGAACTATGCACCTGCACTCCGAGGTCTCTTTGCTTGGCAACACTCCCCAGGACCTTAGAATTTACTGTATAAGTGCTGCCTGGTTTGCCTTACCAAAATGCATTACCTCACATTTATCTAAATTAAACTCCATCTGCCATGCCTCAGCCCATTGGTCAATCTGATCAAGGTTGCATTGTACTCTGAGATCATTTTCTTCACTGTCCACTACAACACTTATTTTGGTGTCATCTGCAAACTTACTAACCATAACTCCTATATTCACATCCAAATTATTTACATAAATGACAAAAAGCAGTGGATCTAGTGGTACACCACTTGTCACAGGCCTCTAGTCTGAAAAAACATCCGTCCATCACCACCCTGTCTCCTACCTTCAAGCCAATTTTGTAAATAGTTGGCTAGCTCCCCTGGATCCCATGTGATCTAATCTTACTAACCAGTCTACTCTGCAGAACCTTGTCGAACACTTTACTGAAGTCCATATCGATAATGTTTACTGTTGTGCCTTCATCAATCTTCTTCATCACCTCTTCAAAAACCTCAATCAAGTTAATTTCACATGATTTCCCCCATGTAAAGTCATGCTGACTATCCCTAATCAGTCCTTGCCTTTCCAAATCCTGTCCTTCAGAATCCCCTCCAACAACTTACCCAATACCGACCTGATAAATGCCTCCTTTTTCTTGACTAGAGCCTCACTGGTCTATAGTTCCCCAGCTTTTCCTTACAACCTTTCTTAAATAATGGCACTACATTAGCCAACCTCCAGTCTTCAGGGACCTCACTCATGGCTATCAATGATACAAATATGTCAGCAACGGGCCCTAGCTTCCCATAGAGTTGTGGGAAACACTAATCAGTTCCTGGGGATTTATTTACCATTATGCATTTTAAGACCTCCCTCCTTAATGATCCCAGCCAATGTTTGGAAATTTAAAATCCCCTACCATTACAACCCTATATTTCTTACGGATATCTGAGATCTCCTTCCATATTTGCTTCTGAATTTCCCACTTTTGGGGGGCTTTAATACAATCCCAACAAGGTGATCATTCCTTTCTTATTTCTTGGTTTCACCCACATTACTTCACTGGACAATCTCCTGACAACAGGAGACAACAACCTAGTGGTATTACTACTGGTCAGGGAGGATCCCAGAGAACTGGAAAATCACGAACGTGACACCCTGTTTAAAAAAAGAGTAAGGCAAAAGAAGGAAAATTACAGGCTGATTAGCCTAACCTCAGTTGTGGGTAAGATTTTGGAGTCCATTGTAAAGGATGAGATTTATGAATATTTGGAAGGTATGGTAAAACAGGGCAAAGTCAGCATGGTTTCATCAAGAGCAGATCATGTCTGACAAATCTGCTAGAATTCATTGAGGAAGTAATGAGCAGGGTAGACCAAGGAGAGCCAATGGTTATCTACCTGGACTTCAAGAAGGCCTTTGACAAGGTGCCGCACAGGAAGCTGCTGAGTAAGATAAGGGCCCATGGTGTTAGAGGCAAGGTGCTAGCATGGATAGAAGATTGGCTATCTGGCAGAAAGCAGAGAGTGGGGACAGAAGGGTCTTTCTCAGGATGGCAGCTGGTGACAAGTGGTGTTCCACAAGGGTCAGTGTTGGGACCACAACTTTTCACTTTGTACATTAATGATCTAGATGAAGGAACTGTGTGCATTCTGGCTAAGTTTGCAGATGACGTGGTGTATATGGATTTCAGTAAAGCATTTGATAAGGTTCCCCATGGTAGGCTATTGCAGAAAATACGGAAGCATGGGATTGAGGCTGACTTAGCGGTTTGGATCAGAAATTGGCTAACTGTAAGAAGACAGAGGTTGGTGGTTGATGGGAAATGTTCATCCTGGAGCACAGTTACTAGTGGTGTACCGCAAGGATCTGTTTTGGGGCCACTGCTGTTTGTCATTTTTATAAATGACCTGGATGAGGGCGTAGAAGGATGGGTTAGTAAATTTGCGGATGACACCAAAGTTGCTGGAATTGTGGATAGTGCGGAAGGATGTTGCAGGTTACAGAGGGACATAGATAAGCTGCAGAGCTGGGCTGAGAGGTGGCAAATGGAGTTTAATGCGGAAAAGTGTGAGGTGATTCACTTTGGAAGGAGTAACAGGAATACAGAGTACAGGGCTAATGGTAAGATTCTTGGTAGTGTGGATGAGCAGAAAGATCTCGGTGTCCATGTGCATAGATCACTGAAAGTTGCCACCCAGGTTGATAGCATTGTTAAGAAGGCGTACAGTATGTTAGGTTTTATTGGTAGAGGGATTGAGTTTCGGAGCCATGAGGTCATGTTGCAGCTGTACAAAACTCTGGTGTGGCCGCACTTGGAGTATTGCGTACAGTTCTGGTCGCCGCATTATAGGAAGGATGTGGAAGCATCGGAAAGGGTGCAGAGGAGATTTACCAGGATGTTTCCTGGTATGGAGGGAAGGTCTTATGAGGAAAGGCTGAGGAACTTGAGGCTATTTTCGTTAGAGAGAAGAAGGTTAAGAGGTGACTTAATAGAGACATACAAGACGATCAGAGGATTAGATAGGGTGGACGGTGAGAGCCTTTTTCCTCGGATGGTGATGGCTAGCACGAGGGGACATAGCTTTAAATTGAGGGGTGATAGATATAGGACAGATGTCAGAGGTAGGTTCTTTA
>NW_025979796.1:0-5937 GCF_021869965.1 Rhincodon typus | reverse complement strand
ACACACACACACGCACACTCTCTCTCCAGTCTCTCTCTCTCACACACACACACGCACACGCACACTCTCTCTCACACACACACACGCACACTCTCTCTCCCCCCGTCTCTCTTTCTCACACACACACTCTCTCTCCCCCGTCTCTCTCTCACACACACACACACACACTCTCTCCCCCGTCTCTCTCTCACACACACACACGCACACTCTCTCTCCAGTCTCTCTCTCTCACACACACACACGCACACTCTCTCTCCAGTCTCTCTCTCACACACATGCACACGCACACTCTCTCTCACACACACACACGCACACTCTCTCTCCCCCCGTCTCTCTCTCTCTCACACACACACACACTCACAAACTCTCTCACACAAACATACAAACATGCACAAAAACTCTGTCTCTCTCTCACAAACACACATGCACACATATGCGCACACACATCTTAGTCTCAACAGCTTACTCATTACGTACAGTAAGGAAGGGAACTGGGATTTGACCCTGTCTGAAATATGAAAATACTGATATGGACCAGTTGTATCAAGTGACCTGTTTCTGTGCTGTATATACTATGTCATTCTATATAATTGTATGATTCTTTTGTTCTAAATTGGATTTGATCAATAAACGTCAATGACTCATCACTTAATAACAACCTTATGGTGTTTGTTTTCTTTCTTCAAAAGTCTTGGTCGACCAAGAATGAATTCAGACTGGATCATATTATCTTAACCATTGCCATGAGTCTGTCTCCTCCAAAAGGCAAATAAAGGCAACACGTTACATTGTGGCAGACTCAGTAACAAGAGAACTGGAGATTTTCTTTTACACACAATAACATACCTTCTGTTCTTTGAGAAGGACATAAAAAGTCACAGAGAAGGATCCCATGGCATTGTTCGAAGGAGAGCAGAGAGGTTCTTTGCAGTGTCCTGGCCACCAGCTCTCACTCAGCCTACATCTGTCTGTCTGGCAGGTATTCTATCCTTTCTCCGGACCCTGTTTCTAGGGGTTGGGCCATGGACATCCATTCGATTGGTCCATACTTATAGACAAACATCAGCTGTAGTTTGAGATAACAAGGTGTACAGCTAAGCAGCATCAGAGGAGCAGGAAAGCTGACGTTTCGGGCCTAGACCCTTCTTCAGAAAGCTGTAGTTTGTCTGGCTTTTCTGCAGGGTTGCTGATTCACCCATTCTCACCAGCTGCCTTTAGGTATATCGGAAGGATTTATAGGCTGACAATCAGCCTGGTCAGCCATATGCTGAGCACATTTTCCAGAGCCAATAGGTCCTGGTATAAGGCCTGAAACATGGAGTTTCTGGTTAACAGATAGGGATGCTATCACAGCACCACAAGATCTCCTCAACCAACATCAACAAAGCAGATTATCTGCTTCAGAAACAGAAATTGCTGAAAAAATGCAGCAGATCTAGCAGCATCTGTGGAGAGAAAGCAGAGTTAACATTTCAGGTCAGTAAACATTCTGTTTTTTGTTTCAGATTCCCAGCATCTGCACTTCTTTGGTTTGTTTCCATTTATCTGGTTATCTGTTCCATTGCTCTTTCTTGGAGCTGAGTGTGCATGAATTAGATGATGCATTTCTTACAAGATAGCAATGACTAAAATTTCAAAAGACCACAAGAAATAGGAACAGGAGTAGGTCATTAGGCTCCTCGAGCCTGCTTCGCCATTCAATAGAATCATGGCTGACCTGACACTCCTCATGTCCACTTTTGTGACCTTTGTCTGGAACTGTATTTACAGTAAAACACTTCGGAACATCTCAAAGTCCTGAAGAGGCTCTACAGAAAATGCAAGTTCCTTCTGTATTTTTCACTATTTAGTGTGTGATCGATTTCCTACAGCCTGATGCTTTAGTATAACCTCGACTTTATTTAGAATGAAGCCATTTTGTATTTAAATTCTGCGACAGCTTGAAGAGCTTAACACATTATATTTCCACTGGCTGAATGCCAAGAGATAAACAAGAAGATCAGAGCTTGTAATGGCGAAGAAAGGTGAGTGAGATGGAAAACATTAGCTTTAAATGCCCCAGCAATTATAACTCTAATGCAATCAGAACTTTCTTGTAAACAAAAGAGAAATAAAGAAAATGTACAAGGAGGTGGAATGGAGACGTTAGTAAGGATAACGAAGGTAGAAGTTAATAAGGTTCTAGAGGTTAATGGAGGGGTGAATGTTCTGTCAACTTTGCTGATCCCAAGCTCAAAGAGACTGTAAATTGAAATCACCTATCAGCAGAGATTAAATTTAAGGCCAGGATTTATTGCTGTGTGTGCACCTAATACTGGGGCATGTGACTTTTGGGGCAATTTTTATCTTCCACGCCAGTGAGAAAGCTGGGCAGATCCAGCACCAATTAGCTGGTCATTAGCAGCTTAGAGAATTACCTATCCAATCAGGAGCCTGGCCACTGCAGTCCCACCTCCCCTGAGGCCTCCAGCCAATCAGAGGGCAGCCTCATGGAGCTGGAAGCCCAGGCTCTGCAGCCATGAAGAGTTGCCTTGGTGAGAGGTTAAGTGTTTTGCTGGAGGTGGTTTGCAATGGGAGAGTGGAGGGACAGATGTGTCAGGGCACTTGGAGACAAGAGCAATAGGGTGGCTGTCTAAATCCCTGTTTTGATTTTCTCCAGACTGGGGCAAATGGATACCCTCCCCATCTTATAGGCAGCCCTCCCTGTTTGTCTATTAGGAATTTACTACGTTCCTCATGTGCTGGGAAGCCAGTTAAATTAGGCTGAGGCAGTCTGAGGCTCTTAATTGGCTGTTATGTTTTGTTTGATTTACTCATGGGACATGGATATCGATGGCTAGCCAGCAATTTATTGCCTGTCCTTAGCTGCCCTTCAGAAGTTGGTGGGGAGCTGCCTTCTTGAACTGTTGCAGTCCACCTGTGGGTTGACCCACAATGCCATTAGGGAGGGAATTCCAGGATTTTGACCCAGTGACTGTGAAGTAATGCTGATATATTTCCAAGTCAGGATGGTGAGTGACTTGGAGGGGACCTTTAAGGTGGTGGTGTTCCCATATGTCGTCTGCCTCCATCCTTTGAGATGGAAGTGGTCGTGGGTTTGGACGCTGCTGTCTGAGGATCTTTGGTGAATTTCTGCGGTGCATCTTGTACACAGTACATAATTCTGCTACTGAGCATCAGTGGGAGAGGGAATGAATGCTTGTGGGTGTGGTGCCAATCAAGCAGCTGCTTTGTCCTGGATAGTGTCAAGCTTCTTGAGTGTTGTTGGAGCTGCACCCATCCAGGCAAGTGGGGAGTATTCCATCACACTCCTAACCTTTGCCTTGTAGATGTTGGATAGGCTTTGGGGAGTCAGGAGGTGAGATAGGCTAGGAGCACCACAGCACTTCTGACCTGTTAATTGACCACTTAAGGGCCTTAATTGGTGATGGGTTGAGAAGGCAGCCCCTGGCCATCAACATACAGAACGTAATGCCTGAGATGGTGAGAAAGGGGCTGAATATCTCCCTGAGGCCATCCTAAGTATTTGCTCTTCCCTCTACTTTCCTTGCTACATCCAGAGAGGGGAAAATCATGTTCAGAGAATGGCTTGAGCTGCACTTTTCATTGCCACATCATCCACATTATCTAGTTAAGATGCAAAGGCTTTGGAGGAACTGAAGTAATCTTTGTTCTTCCAAGTTGTTACTCAAAAGAAAAGCAAAAGTCTTTGACCACACATCTCTTTGAAATGTGAAGAACGAGTTCATGAATTCACTTTACATTGAATTTACAGCACAGAGGAATTCTTCCTGAAGGTTAACTCTGCCAAGTTGACTTTCTTAACTTGCATGAAGATTAGCGTTAACCATTATTAATGTACTGCCATTTGTAGATGCCCTTATTATCACCCGATTTATTCTCTGTCCTATAATATAGCTACTGTTCAGGGCCTGAAGTTACTCCCACCTGCATCTTCATTTCTTACCTTCACCATATGGATTCTACATCTTCCAGTTCTAGATAATTCTTTGCCATCGTACCTATTCCATCTTGTACTGTCATAGCTACGCCATCACTGTTTCCTTCCCTCCTTTCAAGAAGTCCCATACCCTGAATATTTAGCTCCCACCTTTGAACTCCTTATCTCTGTAATGACTATAAGATGATACCCATGAACTTGTAGTTGCGCCGTTAATTCATATATATTTCTGCAATTAGTCACGATCGATTGCTGATCGTCATCACTGGGACCATCATTTGTGTGTGATGTGAATGCTCGCTGCTCAGGTTATTAAGAACCTGTTCTGTTTCTGATATTCCTTCCACAGGTTCAATAAATGTGACCAATGGATCCAGCTGCCACAGGGGTCATTGTTGCTGTGACCATGGCCCTACAGAGGTGCAGGATAACTGAGAAGAAGAACAGTGAGCCCAAGACCTGTGCCAATGTGCAGTGGCTACTAGACAGCCTCCACATGAAGAAATTGCAGCTGAGAGTACCATCAGGATTCGGAGGAGGTACAGGAGGCTCAGTGTCTATCATCCTTAATGCCATTTCCTCCAGATGAGCAGTGCACAATGCCAATGCAGCCTCGGCATGTCCCAGAACTTTGCCTGAGATCAGCGCCGATGACTGGAGTGGGATTAGTAGCCTGAAGGAGTGAGTGGTCACCTTATCCCAATGTCCACCAAGCTGGCTGCTGAGCCAAATTTCTATGCAACTGGCTGCTTCCAAGGATCTATAGGGGCCTTCTGATCCTCAATCCACAATATAGCAAGTTTGTTACTGATCCAATTTGGGCCACTTTGTCTGGTTTTCCCTATGACAAGGTCAGTGCTGCAGCCCAAGCAAGATTCACAAGCCTCTGATAAAAAAGAAAAATTCTGTTCATCTCACCCCTTTAATATTAAATTGCACTCCCTGGTTCTAGATTCCCCAACTAGGGGAAACATCTTATTTGTATCTACCCTGTCTACGGCTTTAAGTATTTTGTAGGTTTTAAAGAGATCAACTCACATTCTTTGGAACTTTAGAGATTACAGACCCAGTTTTCCAAATCTCTCTTCATTGGACAGTCTCGTCGTCCCGGGAACAAGTCTGGTGAGCCTTTGTTATAATTTCTCTGTGCCAATGATATCCTTCTTCAGAAGAAAACCAAAACTACGCATAGGTACTTCAGGTGTTGTCTAATCAAGCTGCCATACAATTGTAGCAAGACTTCATTATTCCTGTATTCAAACTCTCTTGCAATAAAGACTAACATTCCATTAGCTTTCCAATAGCTTGTTTAACCTGCTTGTTAGCCTTTGTGACTTATAGACAAAGACGCCTAGATTCCCTTGCATGTCTATACTTTCTAACTTCATACCAGTTAAGAAATACCCTGTACATCTCTTTCTCATAGCAAAGTGGATAATCTCATAAAATTATAAAGTACAAAAAAATTCAGTACCACCAAACATATATGACTACTTACACTAATCCAAATTTCTCACGCTAGGCTCATTGCCTTGAATGTTATGACACTTCAAGAGTTACCAAGTACTTTTTAAAAATGTTGCGAGGTTTCCTGCTCAACTACCCTCCCAAGCAGTACATTCCAGACTCCCATCACCCACTGGGTGAAAAAAATCTAAACATCCTGCCTTTCACATTAAAATTATGCCCCTGTTATTGACCCTTCAACTGAGGGGAATAGCTGCTTCCTATCGCACCCTGTCCATGCCCCTCATAATCTTACACACCTCAATCAGGTGCCCCTCAACCTTCTCTGCTCTGAAGAAAACAACCCAACAGCCTCTCTTCATTGCTGAAACGCTCCATTGCAGGCAACATCCTGGTGAAGAGATAGTAGGAACTGCAGATGCTGGAGAATCTGAGATAACAAGGTGTAGAGCTGGATGAACACAGCAGGCCTAGCAGCATCAGAGGAGCAGGAAAGCTGATGTTTCGGG
>NW_025979795.1:0-5937 GCF_021869965.1 Rhincodon typus | reverse complement strand
TCAGCCTTTCTGCTCCTATGATGCTGCTTGGCCTGCTGTGTTCATCCAGCTCTGCACCTTGTTGTCTCGGATTCTCCAGCATCTGCAGTTCCTACTATCTCTGATTCAAGTTGTAAACCCCTGTTAGCTCTTTCAATGTTCTTAAACTTGGAAAGGAGCACATCTCCCAGATCACATTATAGATGTCCTACTGCTCCAATTGTCCTTTTCCAGTTTGGCCTGCAGTGTGTGGTGTTAAAATGGTGATATGGCATTCTAAGCTGCCATGAGGCTGCCTCCTTTCAGTGGTCACATTTTGGCCACCACTGTAGGTGGGCAGGAATGCAGATGTTATTGTTGAGGCCAGTGTTAGAATCTCCATGGAAACCAAAAACATGAAAGTATTAAACTTGCCCAACAAACCCTAATAGAACAAACTGACAGACAGAATTTCACTTTCTAAGTGAGAATTTATTGTAAAATTTAAATTAAAATTAATTCAAATTAAACACAAATGAAGAGGGAAATGGTATCCAGTAACAAACATTAACTGCACGTTGAATAGCCCAATAAACAAAGATCACCTGGACATTAATGGAATGGAATGGAACCCTTTCCTATTGATTAATTCCACTGCTTTGTGATAATGCTCTCACTCTGGACCTGGGGAACCCAGTTATGTTCCTGAATCTGACTGCCAGGGCTGCAGCATTGACTCCATCGTGGAGGATCAAAATGAACTGGTGGGATCTTGCACAGATGGCATTGGTCACTGTGCTGGTATGTTTGTGGGTGCATGACTGAGACATCTTACACAGATCACTATAACTCCCTGGCAGGACCCAGTCCTGTAGAAATTCAAAGCAGTCATCATCTTCACAGACACTGGGAGAAGATGGCATCCCACCCCTACAGTGCTCAGAGCCCACTCCAGCATCTGGCAAAGTTCCGTCACCATGTCCTGGGACATACGGGACCTGTGTCGCCACTGACCTCACTCCTCCCCAGGAACTGGAGTCAGGAGTGACACAGTCTGATTCTCCTGTAGACCCCATGGTTCCTGAAGGGATCTGCGGCTGTGACCTGTCTCTGAGCTGGTGCTCCTTGGCCTCTGGGTGGGGGAGCCTGCTGATATTCCAGGGCTTGCTGTCGGTTCTGGTCGTCCTGCGTCCACTTTCACTTTATTAGGATGGTAGCCATAGCGACCAACAGCCTATCAGCAGCTGGGTACAAGACTCTTGGTGAAAATGACCTATGTTGGGAACACAAGGAGTAAAACAGGTTCTTATGTCTCTGAACAGTCGGTCGGAGCGTACCCTGCACATGTTTGTCCACAGAGTGAGAAATGAGGCACTCTGATAATGAGGGCTGTGTCTCCATCATTAATTCTATCTCTGCCTCAGCGTGGGTAGCAACTAGGTCAAGGTGCCTCACTGGCTGAGTGATGAACACAGTACAACAAAAGGGGAGTGCCTGCTGTTCTCTGACCCCCTTCCCATAACAGACTCACATCAATCCATCCAAATTTCCATTGGATTCGGTGCAGACAATTATTAATCATGTACCATTCTTGGTCTGCACCTTCCACATGAACATTGAAAGTTGGAGAAGTAATGAGTCACCTCTGGCCAGTATTCACCTATTTTTAAGTCATTGCTGCTAATTCCTATATTGTTGAGATGCCAGTGTTCAATTCACAAAGACCAACGTCATGGTGCATATTATCATTGAGCGGTATTTAAAGTCTTAGTATGTTCACTCACATACATTGCAAATGGGTGAAGAAGTAATAACAAATAAAATGCTGCTTGAGTTTGCCATTCAATTGCCCCTTCAGTGTTCCTAGTATCCAGCAGACATTGATCCTATGCTTTGGCCCATCAAACTGACACTGACTCCACCAAGCCTTGGTGCTGTCCTGGCCATTTTCCAGATGCATTTTGCATCTAGACAGCAGTGAGTTATGTCAAGGAATGTGGATCACAGAGGACGCTAGTTGGGCACCCCCTCCTGAACATCTATGTTGCACAACCACAACAACCTATTTCACAACTTTTGCCTCCAAATATCATCACTGCCCCTTGAACCCTTCAACTAATATGAAACATTCAACCATCATGATTCAACCCCCAATACCCAACCCAGTCCTCTATACTCAGGCTGTGGAGGCCAAGGTGCCAATAACCCACCTCTCTCCTGTAGCCTACCATGCCCTGCAATGCTATTATATGTATCTCACCTAATGGTATAAATTCCACTCATAGCCATCGTTGTCCCCACCTGAACACGCTCCTCAGCTTTCACCCACAACATGACACCTGGACTCTCTGACCTCTTTGAGGAGTGATCCCCCCACTGCTCTTATAGGCATTCCTCAGCGATCAACCCCAGGGCTGTATTTATCTCAGGCCTCTGAGCAATGCCCAGAGATGTCTGACCAGACCCCTGACTGATGTCTTTGCAGCACCCTGACTGACAATATGTGAAAACCCTACAGGGTTGACCATTCCCCACCCCCTTTTCTGTAACCAGGCACATCCCCAGACTGTGACAGACCTGAGCAGATGACTGACAATGGCCCAGCCCCTGGACTAGGTCTGAACTGTGCCTGTGGCTAATGGCACAGGGTCCCTCTGACCAACAGTATTACGTTCTTGACTAGACTGATGACTAGTCAACATCCAGTTCCTGACATGGCCATTGAATAAACATACCGTATGTTAGCTGTGCAGGCAGCTGGCACATGCTGTAAATGTTATATTGATGTCTCGGTATGCCATGCAGCAAGGTGTTCCCCAACATGGACAGATCCCTTCTGACAAGCAGCCTGTATGTGTAATTGAGCAAATGAGGGCATCAATATAGAAATACGGATAGCCTTTTGTTCTGTCTGAAGCACCAACACGCTAACAGGCATGTCAAAGCAAGACAGGGTAAGGCATGGATGCTGCAAGCATGCAGATAAGCGAGTGAGTGCTAAGCGAGCAAGTGAGCAGCCCTCAGATACAGCCTGGTCCAATTCATAAGCTGGGTACGCAACTGAGCCTGCACACAAATCAGCCTTTCAATGCTGGCTGTATGCCCTGCAATGCAGGTCTGTGGTTCCTGAAGTCCTGCAAATGGTTCAGAGAAGTGCCATGAGAATTGTGAGCGCTTGGAAACTGTTGAATGCTAATAAGGAGGAGGGTACGCAGTTGGTACCATGGATTTTACCCTGAGATATTGTTTGGTGCTAAGCAAGAAGGAGACTTCTCACAGGCTATAGTGAACTGAAGTCATCAGGTACATGCTCTGATTTCCATGTTGAGAATTCTCAATGTCCAGCTTGGTAAGATAGGAACCTGAATGTTAATGAGGTAAGTTGTGACATTAGTGAGATGTTTAATAAGCAATGTTCACCCTTAATTGACAACTTTGCTACTGCCAAGCAAAAAGCTCATCTCTCTACCCAGCAAATGTGTAAAAGACACTGAATGTTGCTCCTGATATCAAAGTAGTCCTCAATGAACTTCTTGTGTTATTCTGCCACAAATTTCACCATAAGCCATATCACTGAGGTCCCTATAAGATTCCGACTTTCATGTTTTCTGTGAAAATGTCTGAAAGGTGACACACATCAGGATGATCAGTTGCATATTTGCATGTCCTTGAACTTGAGATTCATTTTATGTGGAACTGTCCTCTCATGGATGCAGGGTTAGATGCAGATCAACTCCATCTGCTGAGGAAAATCTACAACTAATAAACTACAATAAAGGAACAATGACAGCTTGCTAATGTACAATGCTTCTTTAAGTGAATTGACTGTGCCTTAAGGTACCTTATTCTTATTTGTATTATTGCTCTTTCTTACATTCAATATCAAGGTTAAGCTTCTAATGTCTGATTCATTTGCAATAATACAAAAGAACTTCTGCTCTGTGGAATTCCTTAAGAAATTACCAAAACCTCCAATCTTTGTTTCTAGAATTTCAATTTACTTTCACAATACTGTTGATTACATTGAACTGCACTAAGTGAAAGAACAGGTAAATATTTACCGAAATTGAGATTAAACTCTTCCTCATATTATTTCTATCACTATTGAAGCTACTTATGTCCAACCCCCGAAAAGCTATTGAGCAACCAAAATCATCTAGATGTAATGCTATAGTTATTGAACACTTTTTTTGAAAAATGTCATCTTGTCTAAAAGTTACTTTCACCATAAGTATTAATCTGTTTTCTTAAAGTGAGAATTCAAGTGCTCTCCTTCCCTCTTGCATCTGATGTACTCTGTGTGAGGGATAGTATTATCTTGGTCTGGTCCCTGGTTTTAATTATTCTACTGTTGGTGGCCGTATCTTCAGATGCCTTGACTCTAATTACTGGGAATCCATCCTTAAAACCTACTTCTGAACAAACTTTCAGCCATTTATCTTTAAATCTCCTTACGTGGATCAGTGTTTAATTTTGCTTTATAATGTTCTTGTGAATTGCTTTGGGAAGTTTTATTATATTTAAGGGAAGGTATAAATGTAAGATATTGTTGTTCTGGCTTTATCATCCTGGATCCAGCTGATTGTTGTCTTCCAATTACTTCACTTCAAGCTAGAACTACAGCTTGAAATCAATAAGCAAGCTGATGGATTACTGATTTACTTAGATTGGCTTTTTAGATAATGCTATTTGCTTAATTTTCCAATGAAACAACTCAATGGTATGATGTAAGGTGTGTGATTTGTATGTATTAAATATATTAATATAATTTGCTTTAGAGATTGGATTTTGAACTAGAGCCATGTGAATTTTGGTCTGTGTGTATGACAGGTTTTAATGATTAATCAGCAATATTTCTGGAGCCATGACATTTTTAAGCACAATATGAGAGAGAGAGAGAGAGTGAGTTCCTGGAATGGTAATGAAAGTTTGATCACATTGCGACAGCTTTATGATTGGACAGAGTATATGTTGGAAAGCATCAGCTTATTTTCAGTTTAGAAGAATCAGGAATTGGTTTTATTTTTGCTTAGCAGAAAATTGTAAAGCTTGAAAAGCTTTTGGTTTTAGTTTATAGTAGTCATAGTTGAAGTTAGATGTAGGAAATAGGTTGTCCTGATGAAAAGGGTTGGTTCACAGCAGTTAAAAAAAAGGTTATTGCAGTGCAAAGGTTTTAGTTTGAAAGTGCCAGACCAGAAGTGCTTGATTAGAATCCTGAAGGGGTTATTTGAAGTTTCAAGCTCAATTGTATGAATTACCAAGTGAGAGGCTATCAAAGTCTCAAGACCAGGGATTGACAGAAACAGTTAAATTAACCCTATAGGTTTCATAGAGAAGGAATTCTCTTTGCTTTTTGAGAACTGTAAAGTGACAATGTTAGGATAGATGGGATTGTACTTTACCATGTATTTCGAATTCTTTGAAATTGTGCTATTCATAAATAGATTGATCTATTCTAGTTTATCTCCATTTCTGCTAATAAACTTTTATATTTTATTGTTAAAACCAAATCTGCAGAATTTCATGCTTGTGTTTCAGTGAAAGACCACCTCATTAAGCAGAAACAAAACAAAATGCGATCTATCAAGTTAGATTTCAGTCTGCAATCTGACTTGTTTAATAATAACATCATCTGGGATCATAGCAACAGCAGTGTCATATTTAATTGTTTGTTAACAGAGTGGACTATTTTCCCATCCTTGATAGTCTTACAAAGTCAGTGTGAGAACAAAATTTGCTCACAGATGTCTAGGAAAAAAGAATAAATTTCCATTCCACATCAATGAAAGATCCCCAAGAATCCTGGAAATACCTGGTAAAATTGCAAAAAAAAAAAAATTGCAGATCACAGATAGTAGGAACTGCAGATGCTGGAGAATCTGAGATAACCAGGTGTAGAGCTGGATGAACACAGCAGGCCAAGCAACATCAGAGGAGCAGGAAAGCTGACGTTTCGGGCCTAGACCCTTCTTCTGAAAT
>NW_025979794.1:0-5937 GCF_021869965.1 Rhincodon typus | reverse complement strand
AAGCTGTTTTCTTAAATGGTTTTAAATAGACAGCGTTACACTTCCTGTTCAATCTCTGTCTTGAAAGAAACCAGGACAAAACAACCTCTCAAAGTTACGGCATTGTCACACTAGTTAGCACATCAAGCTGTTAAACAGAACTGGGGTAGCCCAATCAGGCCCTTGGCCCTGTCCAATTGGACAATGAAGAAACCATTCAGCCCTTTGAGTCACTTACACAGAAACAGCAGGAGGCCATTCAGCCCCTCCAGTCATGTACACAGGGACAGAATGTGGAAACTGATGCTCCAACATGACAAACAAATAGAGCAGAGGCTGCACAGATAGATTCTCCACGTTGTTCCTCGTGCCTCCATTGTTCGTGGTACCCATGTGGTTCTTTAACATGGTTTCTGAGCAGTGAGGAGGGAAAACAAACATTTTATGCAAAGTCTCAAGGAGACATCTCCCACTTCCGAGAATACAGGCTGTTGTTCTCTATGGATGTCAGAAACTGGTGGGAATGGCTGGTTTCAGAAGGAAGGTATTGTGGCAGATGTCAGGATTGTGACCAATATGACCTTCAGTGCAGAGTCAGACATTAAAGTTGGGAGAGTTCATTCAATCACCGTGGGGCTCCAGACAGGCGCATAAAATATTAGAAATGCCATATCCGGGGTAACGTATGGAGTTGCTCACCTTATCAATGTCTTCTTTGGACATAAGTGATCGCCACCAACCCTCAAGTTTTAATGCAATCACCTCTTATTCTCTCACAGCGCTACAGATTTAACACTCAGTTTCTTCACTCTCTCCTCATAGTACCATCGTCTCGGGGATTAGACTGGTGATACACTGTTATACCGTGTCTGTGGCAAGGAGATCATTCCTTACAAAGGAGATCAAACCTGGTCACAGTGCTCCAAACACTCTCCATCAAGGCTCTAGAATTGCAGGAAGATTGCTTTACTTATGTACTTGAGTCATCTTACAATGAAGGACAACATACCGACTACTGCTCTCAATACTGACATCTCTGTATGTATTATTTTTGGTGGCTAATAATCAAGGACATGCAGGTCCTTTTGGACAACAACACTTCCCAACCTCACGCCATTTAGTCAACACAAAATGATATGTATGCTATTGTTGGCCACATCCATGTCATGTGTAAGTCCTGCAAATTTCTGTGATCCAAACACTGATATATGTGATAACACATGAGTAATGGTCTTCAGTACGGAAAGGGCACTTAATTCTGTATTTTCTCAACTAAACAATTCTCAATCCATGTAGTACATTCCCCCTTAACACTAGACTCGAACTTTCTTCACTCATCTGTGTGCAAACATGTCAAAAGTATTCTGATCCCCACCCACAACTCTTTCTCTGATATCATGATAATATCATTGGTGCTGCTTCCCTCTCTTGTCTGGGAGTGGAAAAGTTCACTGATTTCACTTCCAATTTCCACCCTGCCCTCATTTTCACCTGGTTTATCTTTGACACCTCCCTTCCCTTCCTTCACATCTCTGTTTCCATTTCTGGACACTAATATCCACAAGAAACCCACTGACTCCCACAGCTACCTGGACTGTACATCCTCACACCCTCCTTCCTGTAAAGACTCCATCCTATTCTCCCAGTTCCTCCATCTCCATCCTATATGTTCAGATGAGGCCAACTGCGACAAGGGAGCCTCCGACATGTCCACCTTCTTCCTCAACCGTAGATTGCCTAGCACCATTGCCGACAGGGCCTCAACAGGGTCCTCACCATCCACTGTACTTCAGCCCTCACCCCTTCTCTTCCCTCCCACAACAGCGATTGTGTTCCCCTTGACCTTACCTACCATCCCACCAGCATCCACATCCAGAAAATCATCAGATGCCATTTCCGCCACGTCCAGCGAGATGACACCACCGGACACATGTTCCCCTCCCCTCCCTTGTCCGCCTACCTCAGGGACTGTTCCCTCAGGGCACCCTGGTCCACTCTTACTTCACTCCCAACACCACCCCACAGACTCATGGCATCTTCCCCTGTAACCGCCGATATGTGTAACACTTGCCCATTTACCTCCTCCCTTCCCGCAATCTGCGGGCCCAAACATGTCTTCTAGGTGAAGCATCACTTTAGCTGCACTTCCCACAATCCAGTCTACTGCATTCGCTGCTCACAATGTGGACTCCTCTAAAATGGGGAAACGAAGCGTAGACTAGGTGACTACTTTACAGAACATCTACATTCTGCTCACAAAAAAAGACCCTGAGTACTTTAACACACCACCCTGTTCCATGGCCAACATCTCTGTCTCTGGCTTGCTGCAGTGTTCCAGCAAAGCTCAATGCAAGCTGGAAGAACAACACCTATTTTCTGCTTGTGGCCCTGCAGTCCTGCAGGCTCAATGTTGAGTTCAAATAATTTTAGGGCCTAATCTCTCCCACGTCTTAGCCCCCCACCCCACACACCAGGCCTTGTTATCACATAGCCTGCTATTACACACTACCTATTGTTCATCACTAACAGTCCCCATTAACATCTATTCTCCCTCTTAGCCAGATCAGTATCAACTCCGTTGTTGATCCAACTGCTCTTCTGTCTCTTTGGAATCTATCCTATCATTTACTTCCTACTTTATCCTCTTCCTATTTTCTGCATATAAGCTGACATTTTCCCAACTATCATTAGTTCTGAGGAACGGTGACCAGACGCGAAATGTTAACTGTGATTTTTTTTTCTTCACAGATGCTGCCAGAACTGCTGAGCTTTTCCAGAAACTACCATTTTTGTTCATGTCAGAAGTATTGTGTATTCAAATACACCACTTCTACTGGTTCCCATTTGTGGATGCCCCAACTACGTATGCATATTACTCAGTCATACATGCACTGTAGAAAGAGCAACAACACACAGGAATTGCCAAAACAGATTGAGAATTATATCTTCTTCTATCAATAATTGAGGTTTCTCCATTTTTAAATCTCCTCATTCATATTCGCTTTCTCTTTCTCTCCCACTCTCTTATGTATATATGTGTATATATTATATATACCTATTTACAAATCCTCCAATCGTTCTCCATGTCCTATCTCTCAAACCTTCCTTTTTCAGTTTAAATCTATTGCTCACTTATGGATGTGACATAGTTACAATTGAGTAATGTAACTACAAAGATGGGAGGGAGGAACCGGCCAGAGTTGATTGGAAAGGAAGCTTAACAGGGAAGACGATGAAGCAGCAATGGGAGAAGTTTCTGGGGATAATTTGGATGCACACCTGAAATTTGTGAGTGCCTCAATTAACGCAAACTCCACAGGTTTATCAAAGATGATTTCCCTTTCCTGAATCTAAGTTGAATCTGCCAAGTCAAATTATGATTCCCCAAGTGTCTAGTTTTCACTTTCCTTACAAAGGATTCCAATATTTTCCTTATAACTGACAACAAGCTGTCCAATATTTAGTTTTTTCTTTCTGTTTTCTCTCCTGCTTTCATTTTTAGGGTTACAACAGTTGCTTTCCAGTCTGCAGGAACCAGAATTTCTCGATTCTAAAGCATTTTGAAGGGTAATCAATAATTCTTTCTTGCAGTTACAACTTTTAAAAGACTTTTGGAGAAGTACACAAATAGGAAACATTTGGAGGGATATGGGCCAAGGCCAGGCAGGTGAGACTAGGTTTGTTTGGGGTTATGTTTGACATAGACTGGTTGGACTGAAGACCTCTTTTACTAGCTCTATTGCCACCACCATATATATTATGGGATATATCAGAGCAATGTACCAAACTTCAGTTCAATTAATTTTCTGAGTAATTCCTCTTTATTAATTCTAATCTCCCACAGTTTCTCATTTTCACCAGTCACTCTGTCCTGTAGTATTTCTGGAAGATTTTCTGTATCTTCCTCTGTGGAGACAGAAATAATGTATTCTGCTCAGCAGAGGGTTGATGGGGTTTAGGTGAAGAGAGATGGCCTGTGTCAACGAGTGAATACATCGGAGCACTGCACTTCGGAGATGATGGACATGGCACCCACTCCCGCTTGGAGAGTTCTAGAATCTAAACAGTTGAGTGAAACTGCTGTTTGATGGCCACCAACAGGTTATGTTGAAACCTGTGACACAAAGCTGTGACCACCTCATTTTAGAATCAAACTGGCTTTACATTTTGCAACAAGCAAAGGCCCAGGTAGAGACAAGAATAAGTTTGCAACCAAAATATTTATAACTGGAAGAGTGGCCAGAAGAGAACTGCAACTGAAAAGGTGTAGATGATGGTTTATTCAGAAACAGCACTGAGGCAGAAGTGAAGACGAGGGATATTAGTGGTGATAGAGGGAATATTGACATATAAATCAGCTCAGGACAAAATGGGGCATTCGTGGATATGAACACTTTTGTTCCTCAGATGTTTGTAAGTGAAGCGTATAAAAGCCATGCAATAAGAATAATAGTTTGCAATTGAAAGTGAATACAATAGTTTATATCTTTGCCAAATATAGAACATAGAAATTGAGATGCTGTTCACAAAGATTTACAGAATTAATAAATGGACAGAGATAGAGAGACTTACTGGGAACACCAACAATAGCGAGGATGGGATAGTAACCTGCCTGAATGATCATCAGTACACATTCTATCCGCAATGTTAACGGTACCCAATCGAAAGAAAGCCAGGAAAGGCTATCGGATAAACCCCTGTACATTTTTTGAACATTCCAATCTATTACTCTCAGATTGTGGTATGTTGTTGTAACATTCCCGTCTATGGTTCTGAGATTCTGATCCATTATTGGAATATTTCAATCTGCTGGTCACAGTTTCTGATCTCTCCCTCTCTCTGGAGTTAATGATCCCAGTTGTGTTGAGGGTATTGGTGCCGCTGATACTATGGGATAACACATTGAAAGAAACCCCTTACTAATAGGAGAGGGAAACCCTCCAGTGACGCAGTTAGGATCCATAGAGACTGTTATTAATTTGAGTCATGGAACAAACAGCTCCAGTTAACCCCTTTCACTGCAACACTTTTAACGCAACAACAATACTTGTTCTGGATGGGGTGTTGACATCGCTTGCTATTGGTCTTATTGCCCATCTCTAATTCTTCTAACAAGGTTAGATGTAAGGGAGAAAGGTGATGCCTTCTCTTCACAGGCTCGATAACTCTGCTGCGTTATTCACATACGATGCTCTATGTAACCGGATTCCTAAGAGCTAATCAAGAGGTTGTTACAACTTTGTTGTCTCCTCCACCACAACAACTGCCAATCTAAAAACTGTCTCTGGCCACAACTGCCCAAAACACACACAGAAATTGTGGATTTCCCTGAATTTTCCTCTCACTGCTCGAAAGGTGCTTGGGACGTTGAAAGCTCTGAAGATGGATAAATTAACCAGACCAGATGAACTGCACCCCATAATTCGAAGGAGATAGTTAAGGAGATTGTTGAGGCTTTGCTGGTGGTCTTTCAGGGATTACTGGTGTCAGGGAGGATCCTGGGGGACTGGCAAATATTATCCACCTGCTTACCGAGAGAGGGACGCAGAAGACAGGAAATCATAGGAGGCCGGGCAAGTTGAAATTGTTGTTAAGAAGGTTCAGTGGATCCTTGGGTTTATGAATAGATGTATAGACTATAAAGCAAGGAAGTTGTGGATAATATTGAAAGTTGTGTGATTAAGCTATAGCATAACAAGTGTTAAATTCACAAACAGAGATAGTAAGAACGGCCGGTGCTGGAGTCAGAGAAAACGTAGTGTGGATTTGGAGGAGTACAGCAGGCCAGGCAGCATCAGAGGAGCAGGAAAGTTGACGTTTCAGGTCGGGACCCTTCTTCAGTCAAAAAAACACAATTACAAACAGCAGATTTGCAAGCGCGGTTGAAACAAAGGAAATCAAAGCAAGGAGAAGCATACATTACAAACAAACTGTTGCCTAGGCCCTGTAGTTAGGATG
>NW_025979793.1:5804-5937 GCF_021869965.1 Rhincodon typus | reverse complement strand
TAGTGTTCTTGACTGAAAGGTCAGGTAGTATTGGCTTGGAGAAATACGCTCCACAGATTGGATCTTATTTTTCAGGCTCAAAACCTTGTCAGTTGGGAACACATTAATTTCCAGGTTTCGTCCATTTGGATTC
>NW_025979793.1:4749-4879 GCF_021869965.1 Rhincodon typus | reverse complement strand
TGTCAGTTGGGAACACATTAATTTCCAGGTTTCGTCCATTTGGATTCCTTACAAATATCTCCATTGATTTTATCACTAGTTGGAGCTTTGCTTGAAAGAATATTCCAGAATCCAATAAGGTTTTGCCATC
>NW_025979793.1:0-4287 GCF_021869965.1 Rhincodon typus | reverse complement strand
TGAAAGAATATTCCAGAATCCAATAAGGTTTTGCCATCATTCAGAATGGTTTCATTGAACATCAGGCGTTGATGGTGAATTGGAATGTTCCAGTTTTGCTGGATTTGATTCTTGATCATTGAGATGTTGGTGTCAATGTTGGCCATCAGGTCTAATGAGGAGCCATTCAGGCTAGTCACAGTGATTTTAAACTGCGGCATTGGCTAAAAAGGGTTTTTAAAAAAATTTCTTTTATTTGGGGCTGGGCAAACAGTTGGGTGTTTTTTAAAACAAATACATCAATAACTATTTTATCAATTCTTGTTGTGATGATAATTAGAACCAGTTCCTCACATTCACGTCTAGCACTTTTTCGTCAGCTAAGACATAACATTTGTTCAACCATTTCACCAAGTCAGATCTTTTTCCTACTGTCTCGCTCCACATTCAAAGCATATGGTTAGCGGGAATCCCAGCTGATCCTTTGCACTTACACTCAGGTCTGCCCTATTTTACCAAGTCTGAATCTATCATGGTAACCATTTATTCCCTCCTCCCTCCAATGCCTCTCCAGCTTTCCTTCAAATGCATCAATACCATTCACTTCAACCCCCGCCGTGGTGGTGAGTTTCACATTCTCGTCTAGTTGTACTATTCTCCATAAGAGGTAACATTGTATCTGTATCCACTGAATTCAAACCTGTCATTATTTTAGAGACCCCTATTGTACCATCCCCTCGGCGCTCTTTTTCTTACTAATCCCTTCTGAAATGTATACAAACATATTTTTGAGTTCATCCTTATTGATATTTCCTGCACCCACACCAGTGCTCTCTGTGTCCATTTTATAATGTTTTGACCGGAATGCGTGCAGGTCTTCAACGTACCCAATGTTCAATCAAGTTCAACATAACTTGCCTAATTTTTGACTCCATGGCTCCAGGAATAAATCCTTGTGCTTGGTTTGCTTTCTGGCTACTGTTGCTAATCTGTGGAGCAACCTTTGATGATTGATGTAATTGCAATCCAAGTTACCTTTGTTCCTCCAGCCAATCCTTACGTTCTCTTTTAAAGTAATAATTGACATCCCTATGATTCCTGGCAGAATGTACAGCTTCGAGTTTATCAGTGTTCATCTCTGTATGTCAATGATTTGTTTCTTTGCCAAGTTTATTAATGTCCTCCTATAATTTACTGCAGTGCCCCTCAGTATTGACTATACTCCACAATTTGGTGTCACCACAGATTGTTCACGTAAATTATGAATAGCAAAAGGTTCATCACCAATTCTTGTGAAGCACTACTTCCCACATTAGCCAACTCTGTAAAACACCCAGCGTATGCTTTCTGGCTTGAAGCCAGCCCACAATCCATTCATTCAACTGCCCCGATTCCATAGATATTAACCTTAAATTATTGTCTATTATGGGCACCTTACCAAACGCCTTTTAAAAATTATCACCATCTTCTCTCTCTGCTCCCTGCTCCAAAATTGTAATACATTTGGTCAAGCAGGGCTTCCCTTTTTGAAATACACTCTGACTATTCATTTTAATATCTTACATGTCTGGATCTTCTTCTCATCTCTCTTGTGAGAATTTCATTATTTCTCCTGTCATTGATGTTAATATGACTGGTCTGTGATTCCATGGACATATTCTATTGCCATTTTAAGGACAGGAATTTCATTAGCTTTCTGCCAGGCCTCTCATGTTAAATGTGTAGAAGTGTATTCATAGCATCATAGAATCCCTACAGTGTGGAAACAGGCTGTTCGGCCCAATAAGTCCACACCGACCCTTGGAGCATCCCACCCAGACCCATCCCCCATAACCCACCTAAGCTACACACTCCTGAACACTACAGGCAATTTAGCATGCCCAATCCACCTAACCTGCACATCTTTGGACTGTGGGAGGAAACCAGAGCACCTGGAGGAAACCCACGCAAACATGGGGAGAATGTGCAAACTCCACACAGACAGTTGCCCGAGGGTGAAATTGAACCCGGGTCCCTGGCGCTGTGAGGCAGCAGTTCTAACCACTGAGCCATCATGCTGCCCTATTGCTATCTCATTCCTAGACTGTTTTATCGCTGTGGATACAAACCATCTAACCTGCACCCTGAATGCAGAGTCCTTTTTTTATTCAATAGATCTCTCTTTTTGATCTTAACTGCACTCATCTGATTGCCAATCTCATTGTTCAGTGTCATGTCTACCAGGTCTATCTCTGGTGCACAGCAAAACAAAATAATGATTTAATGTTTCTGTCATCTCTGTATTATCCTGTTGAACCCTAATTGGCTTTATTTCCATCATTTCATTTTTTTTAATTGATGCGCGTGTAAAAGGTTTTACTATTTATTTCATGTTCCTTGAATGAAGTCAAGAGAGCAGGAACTCTGTGATTTAACAACCCAATCTACCGAATTTCTGCACCAAACAGTGGCCCGTGTCAATTGTTTCCTCAAACTATTTACCTGGACTTTCCACGCTTGGACTCCAGAGACACATGGAGAGCGGAGACATTTCATGGCCTCATTGACCATCACATGCCATCCAGCAGATGAAGCCACATTATTAGTTGGATCGGCTGGGTCAAGAATTATTGGTCTGCAAAATAAAATCACACCCAATAATTATTATAAACCACAGACCTGAGTTTCTTAGCAAATTAACATTGAGTTTAATGGTGGTTCTTGTTATTAGTGTGGAAAGAATCCAGCAATTTGTGATGTCAAGTGATGCCTTATGAGTCATGAATCACCATAACTTGCTGGACAATTTGCATTCCTCTGCCAATAGCTTCATTGTTAACGTCTGCGGGTATTTCAAGGTTTTTTACCTTTGCGTATTATTGAGGAGTTAAACTCACAGTGGGAAATGAGTGTCACAACTCAGGCGTTTCCTCGCCTCGAATGTCTCAAAATGAGTTTCACGTGTGGACGTAGATGGAGACTGATCCAGAAAATCATCAAGCAGTTCACTCGATAAAACATTATCTCCCTTCTGCCCTCCACTCATGAGGAAACTAGCACATTTCTTCTCACTCAGTATACTGATCTGAAATCTCACACCAGATTGCTTTGAATCCAACTTCACCTTTATCAGTGACTTTATTTGGGCCACGATGTGGTTTAAATCCTGTTCCCCTGGAGCCAAATAAGAGCCAATAGATGCTACAGAACAAGGTCTTTCTGGGTGGATAATGTAAACTTTTTTATCTTATTTTGTTAGTAATTAAATCAGTTGATACCTGTGTAACATTTTGAATGTTTTGAGTATCCCATGATGCTCAAGGGGAGGAATAGACACTGACCAGTAAAATAATTTAAGGGTTTGAACAAAAGGTTGCTAGGAGACTATCAAAAAAGGGATTAAAAGGTGGTGGCGTGATGATGTTTCTGGAGAATTCTATTATGGGGCACCAACGTGATGTAAAGTTCTGCAGAAGAGTCATGAAACATTACCTCTGTTTTCTGTCCACAGATGCTGCCAAAACTGCTGAGCTTCTCAGCAATTCCTGCGTTTTCTAATTTCAGAGCTCCACTATCAGCAGTTTTTTGTCTTATTTTAGTGATTTAAAGCATTGGTGCTGATGGAAAATAAGAGAAAGGACAATACATAGGAGGTCGAGGACATGAGCTGGGACAATAGCTGGAGGATATTGCAGTCACAAAGTATAGCAAACAAATGAGGTGATTTGGAAGTTTGTATACAAAAGGAAAGATTTTAAGACTCTAAAAAATTAGTTGGGGAAAGAGCTAAGGCAGTGTTTTGATTGAGTGTTAAGGGAATGAGAATGAGAATTAGAATTAGAATTCACATATGAGAATGTAGTCCAATGTGACGGTTTGTGGGCGTATTTACACAACAGAACCATGTATTGGGTTATTGCTGACTCCTAACATTGAACTGTACATCCACCACATTCAAGTAACATCAGCATGTCACTTACTTGACACCCAAAGATGCCAAGGGACAGATATTAAAGGTCAATTAAATCACTAAATGTCCTAAGATCAGCTTCCTTACTTGGGAGTACCTTAAAGAAGTAGAACAGTTCTAATTGGTTTAGGTTGAAGGATATTTGAAAGCTTTTACCTGCTGCCACGGAGTTTCTTAAGTAGAAAGTCTGCAATGACTTGATTGTTGACATTGTAGGGGTCGGTCCAGTAAATATGCAGATTTTGATAGCTGCAGATCATTTCAAGAACCGTCCGAAAACCTTCCGCAGTGACAAATCTCTCGTTCCTACTGCCTTGCTCCCAGGCGTAGATAGTCAGCAGCTCCACTGCATACTTAGC
>NW_025979792.1:0-5937 GCF_021869965.1 Rhincodon typus | reverse complement strand
GTGGAATGCCCTGCCTGCAAAAATAGTAGACTCGCCCACTTTAAGGGCATTTAAATGGTCATTGGATAAACATATGGATGATAATGGAATAGTTTAGGTTAGATGGGCTTCAGATTGGTTTCACAGGTCGGCGCAACATCGAGGGCCGAAGGGCCTGTACTGCGCTGTAATGTTCTATGTTCTATGTTAATATTGCCTGCAAGACTATCCCCACTTGGGAAAGGGGCGAGTCATGGATGTGAAAATGGTAAAGATAGATTAAATGATATGCAGGGTGTTGTATTAATGAATGGATCTCAGAAAGACAAAATACTTTTAAGGCAGCTCGGTGATATCACTATACAGACAAACAGCCAGTCTGTTAACCAGTTAGTTGCATAGATAATTAACTTGCAGACTATCTTTATGTGGCATAAGTGACCCATAGCAGAACAGCTACCTAAATGGGTATGCAATCAAGAAGCAACATATTGGTAATGGCTATATGCCCTTCTCAGCTGCTATAGCAATTTCAAATGTTCCATGTTACAATGTGTACCCTTTCACTTCACTGCTTGTTTTCAGGCAAATCATAGCTAGTTGACTACATAGGTAACGAAATAGGAGTGTACATAAACATATAACCCAGATTGTATGTACACATAGAACATAGAACATAGAACAGTACAGCACAGTACAGGTCCTTCGGCCCACGATGTTTTGCCGAACTTTTACCCTAAACCTAAGATCTATCTAACCTCCACCCCTACCTTATACTATCATCCATAAGCTTATCTAATAGCCGCTTAAATGCCCCTAATGAGGCTGACTCCACTACCCTCTCCGGCAATGCATTCCATGCCCCTACCACTCTGAGTAAAGTTCCTACCTCTGACATCTCCCCTATATCTACCTCTATTCACTTTAAAACTATGCCACCTCGTAATAGCTACCTCCACCCTAGGAAAAAGTCTCTGGCTGTCTACTCTATCTATACCTCTGATCATTTTGTACACCTCTATCAAGTCACCTCTCTCCTTCGTCGTTCTAAAGAGAAAAGCCCTAGCTCTCTCAACCTTTCCTCGTAAGACCTTCCCTCCATTCCAGGCAACATCCTGGTAAATCTCCTGTGCACCTTTTCCAACGATTCCACATCTTTCCTGTAATGAGGCGACCAGAACTGGACATAATACTCCAGATGTGGCTGAACCAGGCTTTTGTGTAGCTGGAGCATAACTTCACGGCTCTTGAACTCAATCCCTCTATTAATGAAAGCTAACACACCATACGCCTTCTTAACAACTCTGCGATGTTATATTGGTGTAAATGGTTAGTTGTTCATAAATGTCAAGACATCTGTCCCAATAAGAACTGGGATCTCTGTGGTACATGTTGTACGGCTACATGTAGAAAATCACCAGGAGGTGCTGATAGCAAGGAGGTCCTAGAAGTTGGTTCTAGTAAGTTGGTGCCAAAGGTTAAAAAGCTGTTAGTAGCAGTGACTATTGTGAAAATTAATTTGCTTAAAAATCATCTGTCTGAGTTCAGGGCTGATGTTCACAATTAACAACGAAGACTGATGCTATAACTGTTTGAAGTATGGCAGAGGAACAGTTGTGATACACTCTCTCAGAAAAAAAAAATCAAAGGGCACATTTTATCTGATTCTAAAAGGAAACAGCACTTTACAAGGTCCAAGGGAGCCGCAATTTGGTTAAGCAATGCTAGAATGAAGTAGAGCCCAAACCGCAATAAAAATAATCGTACCATGTACTGTTAAGGTTTACCCATACACAATCGTTAACCAATTTCATCCATTGTGATTTCTTTAGAAAGGACATGAAAGAAGAAAATAGATTCTAGTGACAGTATTTCAATACTTTTTTGGCATGAGTACCACATACAACCACTGCTCGGCTATTTCTTTTAAAAGAAGAAAATATAAAAAGAGAAAAAATAGCAGCAAACTTTAAAGCAGCAAAGAGAGAAACAACTAAAGAGAAGTCAACAAAAAATAAGCGAAGCATTGTACTATAATGTTGATCCTTTGTGTAGTGGCAATTTTTAAAGAGCATAAAGCTGCACAATAAGGCTAGGGAGCAAACATTGTCAGAATTTCAGTTATTCCAAGAAAGAATGTACCTTCAGTTCATAGATCAACAGGTTACTGATCAAGAAAGACAAGCAGTCAATCCTCTTATTGCTTTGGCCTACAAAGGATTACAAAGAATCAAGTCCTCTGGTATTTCTAGTGACTTTGTCACAATTTTTAGAAGATCAGCTTAAGATTTGAGTCAAGTTCAGGATAGATAGGCTTTAGTTTTTGCCATACAGTACCATCAGCAGCTAAGTGAAAAACTTGACTAATTTGCAGGCAGACGTCAACACAAAAGCATAGGATATGATTTCACTGGAGCTAACGTAGCTGAAAGGTTGATGAAACTAGTTTTTGCATTTATGCCTTTTGATAGGCACTTAGAGCCATTGAGTCATACAGCATGGAAACAGACCCTTCAATTCCACTCATCCATGCCAACCAGACATCCCAATCTGACCTAGTCCCATTTGCCAGTACTTGGTCATGTCCATTTAAGCCCTTTCTATTCATATACCCACTCAGATGACTATTAAATGTTTTAACTGTATCTGCCTCCACCACTTCCTCTGGCAGCTCATTCAAGACATGAACCAGCCTCTGAGTGAAAATGTTGCTTGTCAGGTCCTTGTTTTTGTTTAAAAAAGTTGCTGGAAAAGCTCAGCAGGTCTGGCACCATCTGTGAAGGAAAAAACAGAGTTAATGTTTCGGGTCCGGTGACCCTTCCTGTTCCTGACTTACAGCACCCACAGTTCTTTCGGTTTTTATTTAGGTCCTTATTTAATTCTTTCCCCTCTCACCTCAAACCTATGCACTCTAGCTTTGGATTCTCCCACCCTAGGAATAGGACCTTGGCTATTAAACCTATCCTTACGATTTTACAAACTTCTGTAAGGTCACCTCTCAATCACCAAAGCTCCAGGGAAAAAGCCCAGCCTATTCAGCCTCTCCCTATAGCTCAAACACTTCAACCCTGGCAACAACATTGTAAATCTTTTCTGAACCCTTTCAAGTTTCACAACATTTTCCAATAGTAGGGCGATCAGAATTGTATGCAGTATTCCAACAGTGGCCTCACCAATGTCCATGCTGCAACATGGCATCCCAACTCCTATACTCAATGTTATGACCAATGAAGGCAAGCGTGCCAAACTCCTCCTTCACCACCCTGTCTATCTGTGACTCCACTTTCAAGGAACTATGCACCTGCACTCCGAGGTCTCTTTGCTTGGCAACACTCCCCAGGACCTTAGAATTTACTGTATAAGTGCTGCCTGGTTTGCCTTACCAAAATGCATTACCTCACATTTATCTAAATTAAACTCCATCTGCCATGCCTCAGCCCATTGGTCAATCTGATCAAGGTTGCATTGTACTCTGAGATCATTTTCTTCACTGTCCACTACAACACTTATTTTGGTGTCATCTGCAAACTTACTAACCATAACTCCTATATTCACATCCAAATTATTTACATAAATGACAAAAAGCAGTGGATCTAGTGGTACACCACTTGTCACAGGCCTCTAGTCTGAAAAAACATCCGTCCATCACCACCCTGTCTCCTACCTTCAAGCCAATTTTGTAAATAGTTGGCTAGCTCCCCCGGATCCCATGTGATCTAATCTTACTAACCAGTCTACTCTGCAGAACCTTGTCGAACACTTTACTGAAGTCCATATCGATAATGTTTACTGTTGTGCCTTCATCAATCTTCTTCATCACCTCTTCAAAAACCTCAATCAAGTTAATTTCACATGATTTCCCCCATGTAAAGTCATGCTGACTATCCCTAATCAGTCCTTGCCTTTCCAAATCCTGTCCTTCAGAATCCCCTCCAACAACTTACCCAATACCGACCTGATAAATGCCTCCTTTTTCTTGACTAGAGCCTCACTGGTCTATAGTTCCCCAGCTTTTCCTTACAACCTTTCTTAAATAATGGCACTACATTAGCCAACCTCCAGTCTTCAGGGACCTCACTCATGGCTATCAATGATACAAATATGTCAGCAACGGGCCCTAGCTTCCCATAGAGTTGTGGGAAACACTAATCAGTTCCTGGGGATTTATTTACCATTATGCATTTTAAGACCTCCCTCCTTAATGATCCCAGCCAATGTTTGGAAATTTAAAATCCCCTACCATTACAACCCTATATTTCTTACGGATATCTGAGATCTCCTTCCATATTTGCTTCTGAATTTCCCACTTTTGGGGGGCTTTAATACAATCCCAACAAGGTGATCATTCCTTTCTTATTTCTTGGTTTCACCCACATTACTTCACTGGACAATCTCCTGACAACAGGAGACAACAACCTAGTGGTATTACTACTGGTCAGGGAGGATCCCAGAGAACTGGAAAATCACGAACGTGACACCCTGTTTAAAAAAAGAGTAAGGCAAAAGAAGGAAAATTACAGGCTGATTAGCCTAACCTCAGTTGTGGGTAAGATTTTGGAGTCCATTGTAAAGGATGAGATTTATGAATATTTGGAAGGTATGGTAAAACAGGGCAAAGTCAGCATGGTTTCATCAAGAGCAGATCATGTCTGACAAATCTGCTAGAATTCATTGAGGAAGTAATGAGCAGGGTAGACCAAGGAGAGCCAATGGTTATCTACCTGGACTTCAAGAAGGCCTTTGACAAGGTGCCGCACAGGAAGCTGCTGAGTAAGATAAGGGCCCATGGTGTTAGAGGCAAGGTGCTAGCATGGATAGAAGATTGGCTATCTGGCAGAAAGCAGAGAGTGGGGACAGAAGGGTCTTTCTCAGGATGGCAGCTGGTGACAAGTGGTGTTCCACAAGGGTCAGTGTTGGGACCACAACTTTTCACTTTGTACATTAATGATCTAGATGAAGGAACTGTGTGCATTCTGGCTAAGTTTGCAGATGACGTGGTGTATATGGATTTCAGTAAAGCATTTGATAAGGTTCCCCATGGTAGGCTATTGCAGAAAATACGGAAGCATGGGATTGAGGCTGACTTAGCGGTTTGGATCAGAAATTGGCTAACTGTAAGAAGACAGAGGTTGGTGGTTGATGGGAAATGTTCATCCTGGAGCACAGTTACTAGTGGTGTACCGCAAGGATCTGTTTTGGGGCCACTGCTGTTTGTCATTTTTATAAATGACCTGGATGAGGGCGTAGAAGGATGGGTTAGTAAATTTGCGGATGACACCAAAGTTGCTGGAATTGTGGATAGTGCGGAAGGATGTTGCAGGTTACAGAGGGACATAGATAAGCTGCAGAGCTGGGCTGAGAGGTGGCAAATGGAGTTTAATGCGGAAAAGTGTGAGGTGATTCACTTTGGAAGGAGTAACAGGAATACAGAGTACAGGGCTAATGGTAAGATTCTTGGTAGTGTGGATGAGCAGAAAGATCTCGGTGTCCATGTGCATAGATCACTGAAAGTTGCCACCCAGGTTGATAGCATTGTTAAGAAGGCGTACAGTATGTTAGGTTTTATTGGTAGAGGGATTGAGTTTCGGAGCCATGAGGTCATGTTGCAGCTGTACAAAACTCTGGTGTGGCCGCACTTGGAGTATTGCGTACAGTTCTGGTCGCCGCATTATAGGAAGGATGTGGAAGCATCGGAAAGGGTGCAGAGGAGATTTACCAGGATGTTTCCTGGTATGGAGGGAAGGTCTTATGAGGAAAGGCTGAGGAACTTGAGGCTATTTTCGTTAGAGAGAAGAAGGTTAAGAGGTGACTTAATAGAGACATACAAGACGATCAGAGGATTAGATAGGGTGGACGGTGAGAGCCTTTTTCCTCGGATGGTGATGGCTAGCACGAGGGGACATAGCTTTAAATTGAGGGGTGATAGATATAGGACAGATGTCAGAGGTAGGTTCTTTA
>NW_025979791.1:0-5938 GCF_021869965.1 Rhincodon typus | reverse complement strand
ACCGCATCCCAAAACCAGTCCAGCTCGTCCCTGCCTCCCTAACCTGTTCTTCCTCCCACCTATCCCCTCCTCCCACCTCAAGCCGCACCTCCATCTCCTACCGACCAACCTCATCCCGCCCCCTTGACCTGTCCGTCCTCCCTGGACTGACCTATCCCCTTCCTAACTCCCTACCTACACTCACCTTTCCTGGCCCCATCCCCGCCTCTTCGACCTGTTTGTTTCCTCTCCACCTATCCTCTCCTCTATCCCTCTTCTATCCGCCTCCCACTCTCTCCCTATTTATTTCAAAACCCCCTTCCCCTCCCCCTTTTCTGATGAAGGGTCTAGGCCCGAAACGTCAGCCTCTCTGCTCCTATGATGCTGCTTGGCCTGCTGTGTTCATCCAGCCCTGCACCTTGTTGTCTTAGTTTCTGTAATCTCAGTTTTGTATAATCTGACCTTTGGAATTCAAAGGACAAATGTCACATCTGGTACTGTCCAATATAGAGGGTTAAAGCACCAAGAAGTGTGGCTAATGGAAGAAATACAAATAATGGGAAAAAAATTATTCTGGTAATGTGTAGAGAAGGAGGGAATATCTATTTGGAAATACGACTATATTGAAGATGACAGAAATGGCTGAAGATGATGTCATACTTATGTGACGCCTCACTGGTATCATGCTGCAAATCAAGCCCTGCTACTCTTGAAGACATCACAAAAATTACAGATTTTTGTAAAAGCCTACAGAATTTCCCAATTTAGCTGTCCTTTTGACCCAGGTTAACAGAAAGCACAGACCAGATTTCTGTCCTTAACAAGAATGTCTGTGTATTATAAATAAATATGGTCAAGTTACAGTTAAACAATTATAAACTGTCAGCACATAACTTTCTAGTTAACAATCTAACCCCCATATAAATCCTCCTCTGCATATGCATACAGACAGACCCAGGCAACACATGGTTGATATAGGCAGAGGAAAAGACTGTGCATGCAGTTCAGTGGCCCCTGTTCGTAGGATCTGCTAAGATCAAAATGTTGTTTCTTGATCTCCATTCTTCACGTACTTTCATTTGTTTGCAGGAGGTACAGGGTGGCTGGTTCACACTTATAATAGTCTCTAACTCATTAATTAAAAGTCACAGTTTACAACAACTGGAAATTGAATACAAACTGACTACCTTCAAGTTTGAGATACTTTTTACGACAGAGTAAATACTGCCCCGGCTTCTCCAGAAGTCAACTGGTTTCTGCTGAAACGTTCAAACTCCCGTGATGGTCATCTACCTGGTAGCCAGTCAGTCATATAGTTGATGGCAGGCAAAACTCCATTCATGCACTCTCCAGCTCGTCTGCAAACTAGGTACTTAGAATGAGTGTCAGGTGACTTACTTTTAAAAAGTGCAGCAATCCTCGGTTTTTAAACCAGTTATTTTCCCATTTTAGTTGACAATCAAAAATACAAACAATTAAAAAGACATAGTCTTTACAATGAAATGATACTCAAATAGTACAGCTCCCAAGATATAAATTTCAAAGTGGGATATTAGGAGATTATGCACTTAAATGTCTTGTTCAGTAGGATGAGATTTTGATCAATTGTAAGCAGATCATTTATCTCCGAAGATGTTTTATTGCTTCTGTCAGTTTAAATATAATGAAAGATGTCAAGATGGAAGCTTGGGCAAGTAGACCTTGTCATTATGAGAAGAGGAGGGGTGTATTAGATCAGGCACGTGACAAATGAGGTGGATTTGTTCAAAAGCTTCCATAAGACGTCAAGAAATAGGAACAGGAATAGGCTGTTCGGTCTCTTGAGCCTGTTCCACCATTCAACAAGATCATGGTGATCCAACATTCCTTACATTCATTTTCCTGTCCTTTCCCCTAACTCTTGATTCCCCTACTGATCAAAATCTATCTCAGGATTCATATACGCAAGGACTGTGCTCCTACACCCTCCCTGTGGCAAGGAGTTCCAAATACTCATAACCCTCTGAGAGAAGAAATTCCTCCACACCCTAGTCTTAAATTGACACCCCTTTATTCTGAGACTATGCCCTCTGGTCCTAGACTCTCCCATGAGGGGAAACATCCTTTCAACATTTATCCTGCCAAACCCTTTAAAAAATCCTATACATTTCAATGAGAGCACCACTTATTCTTCTAAACTCCAGTGAGTGGAGTCCCAACCTGTTTAACCTGCTCTTAAGGCAAGCCCTCCATACCAGGGATCATCCCAGTGAACCTTAGAACATAGAACAGTACAGCACAGTACAGGCCCTTCAGCCCACGATGTTGTGCCGAACTTTTACCCTAATTCTAAGGTCTATCTAACCTCCACCCCTACCTTATACTATCATCCATATGCCTATCTAATAGCCACTTAAATGTCCCTAATGAGGCCGACTCCACTGCCCGTTCCGGCAATGCATTCCACGCCCCGACCACTCTCCGAGTAAAGAACCTACCTCGGACGCCTCCCCTATATCTACCTCCACTCACTTTAAAACTATGCCCCCTCGTAATAGCTACCTCCACCCTAGGAAAAAGTCCCTGGCTGTCTACTCTATCTATACCTCTGATCATTTTATACACCTCTATCAAGTCACCTCTCATCCTTCGTCGTTCTAAAGAGAAAAGCCCTAGCTCCCTCAACCTTTCCTCGTAAGACCTTCCCTCCATTCCAGGCAACATCCTGGTAAATCTCCTCTGCACCTTTTCCAACGCTTCCACATCTTTCCTGTAATGAGGCGGCCAGAACTGGACACACTATTCCAGATGTGGCCGAACCAGGCTTTTGTATAGCTGGAGCATAACTTCACGGCTCTTGAACTCAGTCCCTCTATTAGTCCCTCCCAATCCACCCCTCCACTTCTCTGCAACTATTAGGAGATCTATAAAAAACCCCCAACAAAGTGACTGCTCCTTTCTTGTTCCGGACCTCAATCCAAAATGACTCTGTCGACATATCATTCTCAAACTGCCTTTCAGTGGCTGCTATACTGGCCCTGACTAGCAATGCCACTCCCCTGCCTCTTTTTCCACCCTCCCTATTTCTTTTAAAGCATCTAAATCCCAGAACTTCCAACAACCATTCCTGTCCCAGAGTTACTCAAGTTTCTGTAATGGCCACAACATCGTAGTTCCAAGTACTGACCCATGCTTTAAGTTCATCCGCCTTATTTCTGATACTTCTAGCATTGAAGTATACACACCTCAAACCATCTCTATGCCCACAATTACGCTCCATCGACCGCATTTCTTTATTAACAACCTCACTCCCTGTTGTGTCTGTTGGAAGGCTGAATACCTCATCCTCTGAATTACAAATCCAGTTCCCTACCCCCTGCCAATCTGGTTTAAACCATCCTGTATAGCTCGAGCAAACCTCCATCCCAGGATATTTGTGCCCTTCCAGTTCAGGTGCAAACCGTCCTCACTATACAGGTCTCACCTTCCCCAGAATGTGCTCCAATTATCCACATTATGGAACCCTCCCTCCTACACCAGCCCTGTAGCCACGTGAAACCTTCTTTGAACTATCTCCAATGAAGTGATATCTTTCCTTAAATACAGGGAGTAAAACTGCTCACAGTACTCCAGGTGTGGTCTCACCAGCACCTTGTACACTTGCAGTAAGACTTCCCTAAGTTTATACTCCATCTCCTGAGAATAAGAGCCACACTGTCCCGCGCGCGCGCACACACACACACAAACTCTGCCTCTCCCTCACACACACATCCTCTCTCCCACATACCATAGGCACACGTGCACACTCTCCCTCTCACACACACACTCTTTCTCTCTCTCTCTCCTGCCCCCTCCACACATGCACACACACACTCTGTCTCCCCCACACATACATACACACACTCACTCTCTCTTTTTCTCCCTCACTCTGTCTCCCACACATACATGCACACTCACTTTCTCTCTCTCTCTCTCGCACACACACACACACACTTTCTCTCTCGCAGCCCCCCACCCTTCACACTCACTCTGTCTCTCACACGCACACACATTCTCCCTCTTTCTCTCCCCCCTCCACACACACTCTCTCTCCCTCTCTCTCACACACACGCGCACGCACACACACGCACACACTCTGCCTCTCCCTCACATGCACACACACACACTGCCTCTCCCTCATACTCACACACTCTCTCTCCCTCACACACGCATGCTCACATTCTCTCTCTCTCACTCACTCTCACACACACACACACTTTCTCTCTCTCTTTCCCCTCCACACATAAAGACACACACACTCTCTCTCTCTCTGTCTTTCTCCCTCTCTCTCTCCCACACACACACTCACTCTCTCTCCCCTCCCCCACATACACTCTCTCTCGCCCCCTTCACTCTCTCTCTCTCTCTCTCCCCCACACACACACACACGCACACTCACTCTCTCTCCCCCCCCCAAGCACACTCTCTCTCTCGCCCCCTTCACTCTCTCTCTCTTTCACACACACATGCACGCACACACACACGCACTCTCTCTCTCTCTCCCCCCGCCACCCACCACCTACACGCACACACACACTCTCTCTCCTCTCTCTCTCTGTCTCCCCCACCGTCACACACACTTATGCACACACGCGCACACACGCACATGCACACGTGAATCTATGGGGTGAATTTGTATTTCCAGATACATTCGATTTTGTTCAAAAAGCACATAATTTATGGCAGTCAGTGAATGTGACATTTTATAAATTCCTACTTTGGAAGTAAAACCGTCTGATTCCAAACCAAAACACAAACAGATTCTAAACAGGGCCTGACACCTAACATGCATTGTCTGACCTAAAACGACCCCTCTTCTTTACAGTGATAAAACCTTTAGTTCTCTCAGGACAATGACTTGAAAGAAATTCGGGGATTTACATATGCAAATTAATCAATTAAAATCTTCTCACTGATTAAAGATTGAACAGAACTTTTATTTGTTTAATACATCCTCTTCAGTTGCGGTACCCTTTGATTTTTACTTATAAATTCTGTGTCTGATGTTAGTAAGAGAGTTGACACCTGAAGAAGGAGCGAGGCTTCAAAAGCTTGTGTTTTTAAATAAACTTGTTGGACTATTACCTATTGTTGTGTGATTTCTGATCTTGTCCACCAGAATTGAAGTGAAGAGCTACAGATGAGTATAGGTTAAGTGGCTATGTTTTGTACAGTTGCCTATTATTAAATGCCCCTTTATGTGGATCTCAGGATGCACTAAATCAGAACTTCGCCTGAAATATAAATTTCAAAGGAAGATTTTAGGAGATTGCGCACTTAAGTATTTTATTCAGTGAGATGGGATTTTGGTCAATTGTAAGCAGATCATTTATCTCAGAAGATGTTTTGTTGCTGCTGCCAGTTCAAGCACTTTAACAAGTTTCATTAATATTAAGACCTGAAGCTGTGCATTCAAAGGAGGAAAATTTTAAAGTTGCATGCACAATGTCTTAACAGGAAAATTCCCTTGGTGTGTCAGAGTTAATCAGGCAATAGACTGTACAAGGTGTGGAATTTGTACCTATCGCTTCCTGAACAGCTATGTTAAGGATGTCCTAAGGATGCACTCATGGGAACAATGAACAGGGATAGGCCATCTCAGCCCTTCAGCCTGTTCCATGTTTTGAATTCATTGTGGTTGATCTATACCATAATAATACTTATCTTCCTTTAACTAGTGATCCTTGATGCTGTAATGGAAAAGGGAAAGAAGAGTGAACTCATTTGTCCCCCTTGTCTGCCATCTGATTTAATTTTTAAAGGCTGCACCATGTTCCCCCAAACTAATGTTTTGTGAAGCCAGGTTTTAAAATGGCACACAGCAACCTCCCTCAGATTTAAAACTGGAGTATTATTTATTCCTACATTCAAGCTATGAAAGGTCCTTCACATCTTCACAACTTCAAACACACTCACACTCACACGCACACACAAGAATGAT
>NW_025979790.1:0-5939 GCF_021869965.1 Rhincodon typus | reverse complement strand
AATGTCTTGTACAGCTGCAACATGACCTCCCAACTCCTACACTCAACGTACTGACCAATAAATGTATGCATACCAAACATCATCTTTACCATCCTGTCTGTCAGCGACTCCACTGTCAAGGAACTATGAACCTGCACTCCAAGTTCTCCTCAACACTCACCAGGACCTTAATTGTCCCTCTCCCTCTCCATCTCTGTGTGCCTTTGAGGTGGAAGTAACAGGGAGATGGAGGGACAAAGACTTGTACCTAACGCAATCACCCCCTGCCCCCAGGATTTTGGGGGGTTTCGCTATGGGAAATGTTAGAAGCTACCTGTAAACCAGGCCTGATCCTCATGATTGGGGGCCCTAAGAAACCTTGTTAGAGGGCATTGACAAGGCAGATGGAGGAAGGTCTGTGGGAAGGGTTGGGCAGTTGGATTGCAAGAGCCAATGGTGGCAGAGTGTTGGGGTAATGGGCTGATCACTCTGAGACTGAGATGAGCAATTTCTTCATTCAGAGGCTGGGCAGTAGTTTTTTTAGGGATTCTCTATCCTAGAAGAACTCGACTTAAAGTGTTTGAGAAGATTTGTGGCTCAGGTTGTAGACTTGATCGCCGAGCCAGTGGGTTTGGTCACAAATGTTTCATCACCCCGCTGGGTAACATTGTCAGTGCGTCTCCAGTGAAGCGTCGGTGTTCTGGCCCGCTTGTTATTTATATGCCTCGGTTTGCTGGGGTGGTTGGTATTACTTCCCGTTCTGTTTTTCAGTGGTTTGTATATCGGGTCCAGTTCAATGTGTTTGTTGATAGAGTTCCAGTTGGAATGCCAAGCCTCCAGGAATTCCCTGGCATGTCTCTGTTTGGTGTGTGTGATTATGGACGTGTTGTCGCGGTTGATCATTGAGCAGGTTGAAAATTGAGATGGAGCAATTTCCTGACACAATACGGAAAGGATCCAGGGATAGGGAAGTGTCCAGTATCAGCCATGATCTTACTGAAGGGCAAGACAGGCATGTAGGACTGAATAGCCACCTCCTGCTCCTATTTTCTGATCTCTATTCTCCTCGCTGTTCAGGTCACACACGAAACAAACGTTGCCTGCTTGAGGGGACGTTGGAACGATGCCATTCAGACCATCGCCCTGTGATAGCTCTTGGAAACAGCTCACCAGTCAGTCCAATTTTCACTCTCTCTTTCTTCCTCAGCTTGTCCCGAAAACCTCTCCCAGTCAATCATTCCCCTCAGAATGTGCTGGCTGTAAGTGCGTCCTCATGGCTGTACCTGTTGCTTTACCTCTCGATCTGTTGTACCTCCGTGTTTGGGGAAAGGATTCCCAACTGCTGATGACGCAGATGCGACCCAATCCTGGATTCATCAGGATTCATGAGAACCGGCAGGGATTTCTTCAGAGGTAAAAAACTGACTTGCTGGAGGTGTGTTTTTTTTTTTGGAAGAGGTAGCCGTGAGGGTCGATGAGGGTAACGCTGCTGATGTGGTGCACGTGGACTGGCAGAAGGTGTTTGACACAGTGCCACGCAACAGGCTTGTGAGGAAAGTGATTGATCATCCAGTAAACGGGACAGGTACAACACAGATACCAAGGTGGTTGTGGGATAGGAAACCGGGTTCATGTTCAATCCAGTTGCTTCATGGAACAAGATTCCCCAGGGATCTTCCCTGAGGTATTTTAATGGATCAGGTTTTTGGTGTTCGGAGCTTAAACTCAAAGGAGAGATGACGTGGACATAGTGGGCAGATTGGCCCCCTTCAGTTGCCCAATCATTGTAGGATGTGTCTCGTCTCCATCTCTTCAGTGAATGTGCGATATGATTTTGATCTTGCTGGGGTTTTTGGGATCTTGTGCAATGGATTGTGGGCCAGTATTTTGTGGCCATTCCTGATAGACCATGAATGGGCTGTTCCAGAGGCACTGCCTCTGCTGTGGGTCTGGAGTCCTGTGTGGGCTAGGCTGAGGAAGGAGGGCAGATTTCTCTCTCAACGGCATTAGGGAACCAGATGGGTTCTCTTTTCTCCACAACATTGGCTGCTCATGGTCGTAGACACCGTGAATGATAGAAGTTGTGTGTGTTCCACATTTACAAACGGGTTTTCCATTCCCCTGAACTGCCGCATGGTGGGCTTTGGACCCATAGCCTCAGCATTCCCAGTCCAGCAACGTCATTCCCAACACACCATCTTTGGTGAGGAAAACGTGAGGTTTGTATCAGTGACTACTTCCCGTGGCTCCGTCCACGTAGCTGCAAGAGCAAGATCATGTGACATTCTGCCACTCCCGGCGATGATGTCAACTCGCTCATTAACATCTCACAAAATCAAACTTAACCCTTTACACTGCAGTCACCAATCCTGCTGGAAATGAGAGAACGATCTCCCTGGTTACAGAAACACCATTGCATCACTTCCCTTCATCCCTCTCTGATCTTGACTGCTTTCAATATTTGCTCTGATCTGAAATGGTTTAGAACTTTGTCTGTTTTCACCAGAGAGAAACAGTGGTTGGGGGGAGGTTGTCTGTGTGTGTGTGTGTGTCCTGTGTGTGTCCTGTGTGTGTCGTGTGTGTGTCGTGTGTGTGTGTGTCCTGTGTGTGTGTGTGTGTGTGTCCTGTGTGTGTGTGTGTGTGTGTGTGTGAGAGAGATAGAGAGAGAGAGTGTTTGTGCGTGTGTGTGTGAGAGTCTGTGAGTAAGTGTTTGTGTGTCCTGTGTGCCGTGTGTGTGTGTGTGTGTGTGTGTGTCCTCTGTGTGTGTGTGTGTGAGATAGAGAGAGAGTGTTTGTGCATGTGTGTGTGTGTGTGTGTGTCCTGTGTGCTGTGTGTGTGTGTGTGTATCTGTGAGTAAGTGTTTCTGTGTCCTGTGTGCCATGTGTATGTGTGTGTCCTGTGTGCCATGTGTGTGTGCATGTCCTGTGTGCCGTGTGTGTGTCTGTGTGTGTGTGTGTGTGTGTGTCTGTGTGTCCTGTGTGTAGCATGAAGCCCAGGACAGAGTTAAGCCCTCTCAGCAACTCTGCCAATACACATGAAGGGCACTGTTTGGAGGGAATGTTTTTGGCTGGTTAGCATGGCAGTGCCAGGGTGAAGTTCCAGGTCACTGGGGTGCTGTAGGGTTGCAGAACTGTCCGGGGCTTGACAGGAAGCTTCTAAATCAGTCTTGGGGAGCACCGTGTAAAAGCAGCTGGACCGATGGTGAGCAGAACCACAAGATCTCTGTGTAACAGGCTGCCGTGTGAGTGGGAACTGAAATGAGCCGGGACATCAATCTATCTGACCACAAGGGAGCTCCTTCTGGTAATCTGAGGGGAGGGGACAAACTTCAGGAAGAATTTGTTGATCTGTCGAGCTGTTTTGCAATTGTCTGCGGGGGTTGTGGGTGGGAGGAATTCGGAGGTGGCGGTGGGCCAAAAGCTGTCTTCCACATTTCTTTCTGACTGTAAATCAGCACCTCACAGCATTCCCCTTCATTTTGTTTGACCTTGCGCACTCCTCTAACAGTCATATGCCCTGAAGACTTCACATTCAACTCCAAACACTGAACATTGGAGATCAAGGATGAAGTTCATTAAAAATGACAAATGATGGCACATTGAAGATGGATTGTAATATCCGCAGGCAAGGTTGGAAGAGTTTGGATGGAGTTTCCACGTTTTCCTTTCATTGTAGATTTCCGAGTGAGCACAGGGAAATGAGAACAGAGCTGAGGAACTGTCCGTGTGGTGTGACCGCTCACTGGACATAGGCTCTTGTAAATCTCTACAAAACACACACACAGACATGGACACACACTCACTTGCATTCTCTCGCACTCTCTCACCCTCACTCTCACCCTTTCACTCACACTCTCACCCTCACCCTCACCCTCACCCTCACCCTCACTCTCTCACCCTCACTCTCACTCTCACTCTCACCCTCACCCTCTCTCTCTCACCTCTCTCACTCTCACTCACTCTCACTCACTCATTCGCGCGCTCTCACTTTCACACATATATACACACTCACACACTCTCACACACACACTCTCTCACTCTTTCTCACACAAACACTCTCACACAAATACACTCAAGCCCTCACACCCACACACCCTCACATCCACACATCGACATGGGCACAGACACACACAGTGACGCACAGACACAATGAGAGACAAACACAGGTACAGTGAGAGACACACAGACAAAACACACCAGGCAGTGTCTCCCCCCACCCCACCCCATTTGGCCCACTTTGACTGTGTGACTGTGAAAACAGATTTCCCTGTGTGAGATCACTGACTATGTTCACCCATCCCTGAGGACAGGCTGGGACAGGTCTCTGGTTCCAGGAGATGAAATCAGCTGGGACATAGTTTGGGATCTTTTGAAGTTTGTATTCACTGGGTCTATCGGCTGATCAGTGTTTGGATTCCTGGTGTTGAGATGTAGAGGGAGCGAGGGAATGTTGTGGGGGAGCAGTGCAAGCTCACCACAGGCAGTGCAGCAGTAGCAGTTGTTGATGGAAGAAGGCATGGGCATGGACAGATGGTTCATTCATCCTCACCACAGCTACCCCTTCCCTCCCTCCCTCCAGGCAGCTTTCCTGCTCACTGCCCCAGGCTCCTGTTGCATTAGTCTGCCAGTGTTAGCCAGAGTTTGGTGCTGCTCACGTTTCCATTTCCCACTCCAGGGATTGGTGGAGGAGGGACACTGCGAGAGGCATTCTGAGAGGTTGTCCAGTCAGGAGTGTGGGAGGGAGAGGGAAACGGGGAACTTTGTACCTGACCCTCTGGTCTGGCAGAGAGGTGCTCTGGGGAAGAATGCATTGATGTAAGCAGTGGCCTAGTGGTATTATCGTTGGACTGCTAAGCTGGAGATTCAGGTAACGTGCTGGGGACCAGGGTTCGAATCCCACCGCGGCAGATGGTGTTAGGAGTCAAATGAAGACCATGAATCCATTGACAATTGTCGGAAAAACCCATCTGGTTCACTGATGCCCCTTAAGGAAGGAAACTGCCATCCTTATCTGGTCATACATATGACTCTAAACCCACAGCCATGTGGTTAACTGCCCTCTGGGTAATTAGGGATGGGCAATAAATGCTGGCCTGGCCAGCGATGCCCTCATCCCATGTCAAAGACAGTTGAGCGATGGCAGACACAGTGAACGATTTCCCCACAGACTTGGAGCGTCAGAGGGAGTGGAGAGACAGATTGACTGAGGGTCAATTGGTCCTTGGGTTGGGGTGGGGTGGAATGATGAACCTGGGGATCGGTCTCCTCTGGGCCAGAGACAGTTCCCAACTCCCAGGGTTGTCTGCCACAGAGCAACTGATGCCAGTGACAGGGGGAGGGGGTGAGGAAGCAGAGGGTGAGGAAGCGAGAGCATGGCTGAGGAGCTGGAAATGGGGAGAGCTGTTCTCCCGCAGCGAGCTGTACCTGGGCAGTGGGAGCAGATTTAACAGGAATTCCATGAAGCTTAAACCAAGGGTTTCTGGGGAAGTGGATGTGAGGAATGTCAGATCAGCCATGATTCTAGTGGAGGGCAGAACAGGCTTGAGGGGCTGAATGGCCTACTCTAGTTCCTATTCGTGATGGCCTTAAGGAGGAGGAATGCAGGACTCAGGGACGGGAAAGCAGGATCTCTCATGGGGAGGGCTGTTAGATGGAGAATGAAGTGTTGACTGGGGAGGAGCCTGGGTGTGATTTGTTAAACGCAGTCTGAGTTTGAGCATGCCATGTGTGCAGCGGGGCAGCGGATCTGTTGCCGTGTCCTCCTGAGAGGTTTTGGCTGAGAACATGCATGAGATCATTGCTGGGAACAGAAAGTGTTTGTGAAGCCTCCCCTTCCCTCACAGCTGCTCGCATCAGCGCTGTCCCTGCAATTGGAGCACATTGACATTCCCCACTCCCTCACTCACAAACTTCCTTCTGGAACCGCAGTGGGGGAGAGAGAGTGACCCCCCACCACCGAGC
>NW_025979789.1:0-5939 GCF_021869965.1 Rhincodon typus | reverse complement strand
GTTTCGGGCCTAGACCCTTCAAGGGTCTAGGCCCGAAACGTCAGCCTCTCTGCTCCTATGATGCTGCTTGGCCTGCTGTGTTCATCCAGCCCTGCACCTTGTTGTCCCCTTCTTATTGTCAATGTCTCCAAGGCCCTGGCTCCTTCGAGAATCTTGCTGAGAAGAGATGTTATTACTTAATAAGCTTCAGGTTTTAACTTGTTGAAATACTCCAGAAGTACCTTATTTCCCTGCCTCCCTGAAAGAGTATGTTAATATGGAAATATTTTCTTGGTTTCCAATGCTTTCTGTATGATTGATCAGGATTTTTGGAAGAAAACTGTAGTGGTTTCACATTAGCAATAAGAAAGATCACCCTACTGCAAAGCTGTCAAGTGATCAAGAGTCCAGGACATCACATGTAACTGCACCACAGGTTTTTTTTTCAGATGTAGTGACTAGTGTATCATCTTTGGTTACGCTCACTAAAGGTTCGATACAATGGCTTAGATAATGCTGTGTCTCTAATTCAGCAAGTTGTAGTTTCAAGTCTCCCTTCAGAGCTAAGTTTTATTAATGTAGTAACATATTTTACAGCATGTGGGATCATCAAAAGTAGGCATGTCTGCCTCAGAATTTATTTAAATATTAATTGATGATAATGTGAATGATGCGCAATGGCAGACATTAGGAGGATATAGATCGACGGATGAAATGGATACACACTTGACAGATGAACATTAATGCACAGAAGCATGAAGTGAAGCATTTCAGAAGAAAGAATGAGGAAAGATGGTGTAAATTAGATGTTACAATTTTACTGTTGGTGCAGGAATAGACAGACTTGGCAGTTCATGTATGCAAATCCTTTAATGCAGGACTAGTTGAAGTCAATGGGAATTGGAGAAAATCTCTCCACTCATTGAAATGATATCTAAAACAAAACAAGATGTTTGTTGTTTTTAGAGACCAATCAACTCTGTCCAGGAGTTACTGGAGGGTCAAGAACATCTCCTTAGGGCTGCAGAGGAATTTGGAGTGGGAGAATAAGGATCTCGTTGTTGTGGTCTATTTCGATAGCAATGACCCAGGTAGAACTAAGAAAGTGGTTCTACTAAGGGGGTATGAAGGACTAGCGTCTTGATTAAAAAACAGAATCACAAAGGTAGTAAACAGTGGATTATTATCTGAGCCAAACAAATTGGCATAAGGTGAATAAGAGCAGAATGTTAAGTGCAAAGTTCAAAGATTGGTGTGAAAGAAATGGATTTTGATTCATGAGGTAGTAGTACCAGAACTAGGGAAACAGGGAGTTGTAATTATTGCAATGGGCTTTACTTGAGACTCACTGAGACCAATATTCTGGTGAATCATATTACTTAGGAGATAGAGAAGGCTTAAAGTTAAATAGTTCGATGGAGGTTCACATAAGGGGAGATTAAAAAATTAACAAAAAAAGGACATGTAGCAGTATAGATTAGCAATATGAGTAATCATAAAAGCAGAATGTATAGATAGAGTCAGAACATATACACACCAGTAAATTGGGTTAGCATAAGAAAGAAAAGGTAAAGAAAACAGAATTAAAGGCACTTTATCTGAATGTACACAGCATTCATTACAAGATCGATCAATTGATTGCACAAATAGAAATAAATCAGTACAATATGATGGCCATTAAGAGACTTGGATGCAAAGTTGTCAGGACTAGCAACTGAATATTCAAGGCTATTTGAAAATTTGACAGGATGAGAAGAAAGGAAAAGGAGATGGGGTAGCTCTGGCAACAAATGATGCAATCAGGACAGCAGTGGGTTGAGACCTTGATTTTAGGATCAAGATGAGGGATGTTGGTAGTGACATAGTGGTAATGCCACTGGCTAGTAACCCAGAACACTAGGCTACAGTTCTAAGGACATAGGTTTGAATACCACCATGATGGATGGTGAAATTTGAATTCAATAAAATAGCTAGAATAGAAACAGCAGATCCAATGGCTAGCATATAACCATTGTTGATTGTTGTAAAAATCCATCTGGTTTACTAATGTCGTTTTGGGAAGAAAATCTGCCATTCTTACCTAGTCTGATCTAAATGTAACTCCAGACCCACAGCAATGTGGTTGACTCATGACTGCCCTTTAGGCACTTACAGATGGGTAATAAATGCCTAACCAATGATGTCCACATCCCATGAACGAATAAAGAAAAGTAGGATCAATTCAGATCAACAAATAATTGGTGTATTGAAAAATTATCATGGTGGCAGATGCCAAATTGTGATGATGATATAAATTAAGCAAGCAATCATGCTTCATAATGTAGTTATAGACTATCACTAAAGTAAAAATGAAGTATGTAATGAAAGGATTGAACATCTACAAATATATCAGTTAAAAAAAATTATCTTACAGTACATTGCAAAATGCAGATTTCCTTAATTTACAGAATTAAAATGAAAGGCCTACTGCATTTTGTATTAAAATCCATTGACTATATGTTGTCAGGTTAAGTTAATCAAATTCTCTCAGTTACATACTTTTTATGATTTTTTTTTCAAAATAGAGGATTGGGCTGTCTTGAAGTCTATTTGTTCAATGTCGTTTTTGCAGAATGATGTTTTCTTTTTAACTTTCATCGCATATTTCATTTTGTGAGGGGTGGCAAGTGATAGTGGCAGTGGGCTGTGGGTTTCCCTGTTTCTTCAGCAAAGTTGAAATAGGGCTTTTCTCTGTTTTTCATCAAGGGAACACAAATTAAATTGTCTGATTATGTCAGAGTAGTTTTAATACGCATTACCCAGGATCAGTTTCAGTGCTCATTCTGAATGCTTTTGAATTTATTCACATGCTCTTTGCTAAGCCCAGCTTTCCAAACCAGTGATGCATATTCAACAATGCATCTTATACAACTATTAAATGTAATGAATAGGTCAGTTTAAGCTACAATGGGATTCTTGAAAAGATATAGTTTATGAAGTCTTACATTTCCTCTCTTAAGCATTTCACATACTTAGAAATTGAACGTTGCTAATAGTTTAATACAAAATTGTTACACAATCTCAGTATTGTCTAAGTTGATGAGAGGAGAATCAGGAGGATTGTGCATGAACTGCAACTTGAATTTGGTTGGGGATGAGAAATAGCAAAGAAAAGGAGATACTGGTGAGGTAGTTTATAGATCTCTAACAGTAGCTATGCTGTGGGACATAATATAATTCAGTAAATAATAGGGTTGAAAGTAAGGTACTCAACAATCATGTGCAATTGTAATCTTTATTTAGATTTGGCCAATAAAACTGGAAAAAGTAACCTTAAGGATGATTTTTACAGAGCATTTTGAACAATTACTTAGAACAATGCATCCTGGAACCAGCAAGGGAACATATTATTTCAGATCTGGTGATATATAATGAGACAGCATTAATCAATGACATCGAAGGGGAGAAATATTTGTCTAAAACTGGTGTCTTTAAGTTAATATAAATATTCACAAAGATTTAAAAAATGAGTTAGCTACAGTGGTCTGGGAAAATAGATTAAAAGTGATAATAGATTCTCCCATCCCTTCAATGGATAATTGTTCAATAAGGTGACCATCTAGATTGCTTAAGTGACATCCATCAAAATTTTTATTTCGAGACCTGATTATAAATATTACTTATGAAGTCCTACTGGTGTAGAAAATGAAGCCACTGGCTTATGGCATAATTACCTATCCTGAAGGGAACGTTTCTTCAGCACAAATGCTAATATTCCTTCAATGACAGAGACTTCTTCATCTGAATCTGTCTACGTTTCCTTTTTCCCATGTACTGGGGTCTAATATACAAGCTCAAAGCCTGATTTCAGAATGTCTCTGTATCTCAGTGTGGGTTTCCATGCTCAGCTGTCGCAGAATATTGTCTTGGTATATAGGAATCTGTGTCTTTTGGATAAACCAGGGTAGTCAAGCTCTGATGAGCATGCTCTCAATGCCAGATATGCAATCTTACAAGAATTTTGCTATTAGCAGTTTTGTTCTGTCACTTGATGTTGCAAATAGGCCTTAAGAAGCAAAGGTGGTATCGAGTTGCTTTATGTGATATTGATAGGTTGACCATGTCTTACAATCATAGAGAAAAAAGGAGCAGGAGTAGGCCATTTAGCCCTTCAAGGCTGTTTCACCATTCAATATGATCATGACGGATCATCTGACTCAGTACCCTCTCCCCACTTTCTGAAAATCCTTTGATTCCTTTAGACCTAAGAATTATATCTAACTATATTTAGAAGTGATGTGAGAACCATTGCATGACAAATCTTTCTTTTGAGATAATTTTCATTCTGATATCAAAGTCAATGTGTGAGTCTGCCAAATGGAAGAGTCATTTGGAGTAGAAATATTTTTCTCTCCATAGATGCTGCCAGAACTCTTGAGCTCTTTCTGTTTTCTTTCCAAATGCTGAACTGTGGAGTTGAGCAATTATGTCATCCAACATGGTGTTGCTGGACTGGATATTCACAAGAGAGTAAAATTTCTAAACTGAGTTGAGGGGTGGGTTGTTGATTGTAATTTCTGGAGCTAGTGGCCTGGAGCAGATATTAGAAGTTAAATAAAAGGGTTGGTTAGAAACTGGGAGTCTCAAAGCTGATGGGGAGACTGCTATACAGAATGGAGCATGCAGATTGCAGGCAGGAGGCACCTAGGGTAACATACAGAGCCTGCAACCCACTCTCTGGAGTGCAATCTGGAAAGCCTTTCATCCTCTACCAAATCGCAAATGCATAATAATGATGAAGCATTGCTACTAGCACACCCAGAGTGGACAAAGTAAGTTTGTTTTATTTTGACTGTGGGAGTGGGATACAATTATGGGAGATGTGAGGCACTTCAAAGGCCAATTGTATTAATCCAGGTGCTCATAGATTCAAAATGACAGACATCTTTCATTATATGTGTAGATCATGCATTGACCAGCAATATATATTATGGCCACAAGCAATTTTGTACACGTTATTGATCATTACAAATTAATCACAGTAATCTCTGCGCAGCAGAAGTAATCTCAGATGACTTTAAAGTGTGATGGATGGTCAACCATTGCAAAACACATCCCAAAGCAGACATAAAGACATGTGGTGGCTTTCCTGTCACATTGAATTGTATGTCAGAACATGCTCAATTTTGAGGGTAGGGCAAGATGGTCGCAATCTTACTGCACTTGTAATATGCTAGTGTATTTCCATGATATGGCTGGTTCTGCATGCATCTGAATAAGGTCCACTATATCAGCAGTCGATCCCATGGTCCTCCTTGATAGAGGCCTCCATGTCCCAATATATGTCTGCTGTGACAGTAGGTGAACAAAATCAATAAAATGCTATTTTTTCTCTGATATTCCTCACACTGGTTCATTGCACCCCTCCTGAATGGATCCAGCAATAGCAGATATCATCATTACTGTCACTATCATACAAAAACAGCACAGAGAAAGTGAGGCAGAATGATGGCAGAAAGCCCAGGACCAGCAGCAAACTTCAGCAGCTGCCAAACAGATTCCACATGGAGTAGTCAGAGTTACAAGGGCTCCTCAGGAACTGGAGCAGGTCCAGGAAGCCCAGTGTGTATTGTCAGAAATGTCATTTTATCCAGTTGAGCAAAGCTCAGTGCCATAGCAGAATGAAGATATCCTGGGATACCATAACAGATCTCTGTCATCCAGTTTACAATGCAGAACTTCATCAAATGCCTTGCTGAAGTCCATATAGACAATGTCTACCACTTTGCCTTCGTCGATCATCTTTGTCACTTCATCAAAAATTCAATCAAGTTAGTGAACACAATTACCCATGCACAAAGCCATGTTGACTATCCCTAATCAACCCTTGTCTTTCCAAATACATGTAAATTCTGTTTCTTAGAGTCCCCTCCAACAACTTACCCACCACTGATGACAGGCTCATCAGTTTATAGTTTGAG
>NW_025979788.1:0-5939 GCF_021869965.1 Rhincodon typus | reverse complement strand
GTTCATCCAGCCCTGCACCTTGTTTTCTTTCTCGTGCTGTTTTAGCTGATTTTCTTTCTGAATTAGTTGGTGCAGAATCTTCTTAGACACTTAGAAAGTTAAACAGCCAGTGCTAAATATTGAAGTTGGTTTTATTACCAGTGCACTAAAGTGATAACTAACCTTAAGCTCAATTGGTAGTGCTCCTGTCTCGAAGTCTGAGATATATGGGTTCAAGCCCGCTCTAGAGACTCGTTAATAATCATGGTAGCAACTTAGTTGCTCAGTGGGATCTACAGCCTCCCTGAATAATTCAAGGGAAGTTACCAGCCATTTTCCCAGGCTGCTGGCAAAATAGAGTAACTCCAGTGCTTGGATAAACTATTGCACCCAGCGATGCTGCTTGGCCTGCTGTGTTCATCCAGCCCTGCACCTTGTTGTCTCGGATTCTCCAGCATCTGCAGATCCTACTATCCTAGAAAGAAAACATTGTTTTTCTAGAAACCTCCAAAGCAGGCTTTTTCAACATAACACAATTTAATATTCGTCCACCTACTGAGGTTTTGACCATGGAAAGTTCATGCAATCCCTACTTAAACAAAGCCTTTCTATGAAGAGCATTTATAGATGCATTAATCACTGCACTACTTTTCTGCAAACACCTTTTGTGCCCTGTGTACCTAATCAGTTACCAGTCTTGAGATATTCAAAGTCCCATCAAGGAATTATGGCTGCAGATTTTAACCAGAGTTTTAGATTTCTGACCCTCCTGGGAAAGAAGATACTATTAAATAATGACAAGTTACCAAAATATTGTATTGGTTCAAATCTTTGAGGGATTTACCTAGTGAATCAGTCAGGAAAGTAGTAAATGCTTAAGATTTTTTTGATATTCAGCTGGCAAAGGCAACAAGTAGTTGAGAAAGGTAGGAGATTGAGCCAACATCACTGAGCCAAGGTTAATTAACACTTAAGTGCATCGGTAATCAAACTGACACCAATATTCAGCAGTGTCTTCTCCATGTTCTAAATATCGTTACTGCATTTCTACTTGTGGAAGCTTGCTGTGTGCCCTAGGTTTTAACGTCAACTGAACTTCCAAAATATACTCCATTGGCTGTTAAGCCTTTTGAGACATTCTGAAGTGGAGAAAGATACTATATAAATGCTTTCCTTCTTAAATTAACCAGCATTCACCAGAATTCTCAGAGCCTCGAGCTTTACCCCTGCCCCTGTTTTAACAGGACCAGTTGTAATTCCTGCTCCTGACTGCCCTCCACTGACTCCTGCCTGGATCTGGCTGCAGTTTCTCTCCTCTGCCTGTCCCCCACTGCCTTGATTTACATTCCCCTGAGGTACGAGGGCGTTCCTTGTGTGCTTTGGGCAGAGGATAACAACATCATGTATCGTGCCTGTTGCGTAGCAGATCATTTATCCGCAGGGTGTCACAATGGCCAAGCCATGGGATGTGAGACTTGACCGGTCGCAGAGGTAGCAGTCATGGAGAACTCTAATGGTGTTTGGGGAGGTGCTGCGTATGTGAACGTGCATGCACAAAAGGCTAGGATTCAGGCATGCCTACATAGAGTCATACAGCATGAAAATAGACCCCTTGGTCCAACTAGTCCATGCCGACCATGTTGCCAAACCAAACTAGTCCCACTTGCCTGTGTATAGCCTCTATCCCTCCAAACCTTTCCTATTTATGTACTTATCCAATGTCTCAAACATTGTAACCGTATCTTCACCCACACTTCCTCTGGCACTTCACTGCACTCACTAACCAGCCTCTGTGTGAAAAAGTTGCACCTCATTTCCTTTTTAAATCTTTCTCCTCTCACCTTAAAAATATGCTCCCACACTAGGAAAAAGACCTTTGCTTATCTATGCCCCTCAGGATTTTATAAACCTTGATAAGGTCAGCCCTCAACCTCCTATGTTCCAGTGAAAGAAGTCCCAGCCTATCAATCCTCACTTAAACCCTCCATTTCCAGCAACATCCTGGTAAATCTTTCTGAACCCTCTGCAATAATATTCTTCCTGTAACAAGGCTACCAGATGTGTACACAGTACTCCAGAAGGCCTCACCAACATCCTGTACAACCTCAACATGACGTCCCAACTCCTATACTTAAAGGTCTGAGCAATGAAGGCAAGCTCTCAGAAGATCATTAGGCCAGAAGAGAGCAGAATACAATTTGAAAGCAAGAATAAGAATTCTAGAAAGTAGAGTAGAAAACTGGTGGGAAAAGAAACTTGCTGCTGTCTCAACTTCACACCAAGCCCTTTCTGTTCTAGACAAAGCTTTAACAAGAACAAAAAGAATTCTGTAGCCTCAGCAAAGCAGTCTGTGCACAAAGCTAGCTGGAGCTGGGAGTTCGGTGTAGCTTCCTCTACTCTGGCCAGGCAGGCCAGAAGCTCTGGCCACGCTCCTGTATGTCATCATTCTGTGGTTTTTGCTAAAACAAAAAATTCCCCAACATCCTTTGAATGGTTGTAACCCTACAGGAAATGAACAACTTGCTGTTTGCAGCAAATGAAGCAATTTTTAACTGTAGGCACAGTTGTAATGTACAAAACAGCAGTTAAACTCGATCAAAGTTCCACAAGCAGCAAAACACCAGCAATTTGTGTTTTGATAACATCTTCATTGTAATGAAACATGCCCAAGAGCTTCACAGTTAGGAGGACAAGATATTATGCTACTTAAGGAGGTATTAGATTAGATGAACAAAAGCTTGGTCAATATGTAGTGTTTGAAGAGTGTTCTAAAGGAGGAAGGTGAATCCAATTATTTTTAAAAACATAAAGAGTCTCACGAGATCAACACAGGTCATCTAGGGAGCTCAGATATGAGCAGTGACTCTTTTTAGATTTCAAGTTGTAAGCAACAACTTTGTAATATTCGATTTTGTCTTCTTCCCTCCACTTACTTCTTCCAACTACTCTAAATCTAATTAATATCATTTGAAAAATATCTAATAGGGTGTATCCTCCCAGGTTATTAACATTAAGTTGCGGTTGTGACATGATCATTGAAACATGTTGAAGTGTTTGTGTGAAATTCTGTTGCCTGCAGTTCTGACAGGACGGTAGTGTTGAGCACACAGGCTAGGCTGGCATTTCCAGCACTGAACAGTCAGAGGCATTGCCTTTAGCAGATGTTAAATGAAGCCCTGTTTGCCCTCTCAGATGGCCCACACTGATTTTTCCAAATGAGGCAGTGAAGGTCCTGATGGTGCTCTGGCCAATGTTTATCCCTGAAACAATGTCACTAAAACAGAGTCACTAAAACAGACAATATGCTCATTAGTTAATTGCTGTTTTGAGACCCAGCCATGTGCAAATTCACTGCTACACCTCCTACATTACAACAAGAAATACAATTCCAAATCTACCTCATTGGCTATAAAGTCCTTTGGAATGCTGAGCTCATGAAATGAACCACACACAAGGTTGGTCTTCAATTATTTTCAACAGGATTTCACACAAATGTGCTAACATCTTTACATGCTACCTCACAGAACTACTTGGGGGTCAACCTCGACATATTAATTGATAATTATTTCATTTCGAGTTTGATAGTGACAACATAATGAAAACAAGAAGCACGTGTTTCTGACAGGAGAAAAGAAAGCCTGCAAATTTGCTAGTCTCACTGAGCTACTGAAGAAAGATGGGTGGAAACCTGGTAAAATGGACATGTAATCTCTGGCAACAGTGTGCCTGCAATTGGCTGATACAGCAGCATAGACACACAAAATAAAATTGCCACACCTCCAAGGTTTGTCCCGGAGTCTTCTGGATTTGAAGATCTATTGCAAGGACAATCATTATGGCATTAAGAAATGTGTTATTTTTAATTCAACTGAACATTTTAACTTTAATTAGAGATACGAATATTACAAGTGAGGAAAGGGGATTGCTGCACTGGACTTTCTTATGGCAGTTGAGGAATGGGATGTCAATCAAACCTGGAAGAATATACCTAACCACAGTTAGCAACCTTAATACCAGCAGGCTGTGCGAGAGGACTTACAAGAACAAAATAAAGTGGGCAAAAAACAAAAGGGACAATCTAACTCTAAATCAGCTCCACCTGAATGTGTCTGAAGTACCTTCTACTGATTTATTTTTGTGAACCAGCACTACATGATCACACAAGCCTGGGCTGGAATAAATGCTTCTGTAATTGAACAATACTTCAGCATACCAGTGCCACTCAACAAACCCGCATCAAGCTGAACAGCAGTCTGCTTCCAGACAAGTTCCAACGTTGCTGAAGGAAAATTGTGCTTTAAATTTGATAGAAATAATTGAAAGCACAGAATTAAACTAGATGGAAGAGTACTTAACATAGAGGGGTTTAGTGATTTCTTCAAAAATGTGTCTCTTTAAAATTGTTTTGAGGTGATTCTACCTTGGTTAAGAAAACCAATACACCTTTGTAACAAAGTGAGCTTTTTTCTATGAAAACGTTCCCTGTAAAAGTTTAAAAAGATGGAATCTTTCATATCCTCAACAGTAGAATTATTATGGATTCAAGTGAGACTGTCTTCATCACAGTCCAATAAAAATACTACGGTTCACTATGCTCTCACCGAGATGGGATTTTGTCAAAGCGTGGCAGTGTTACGTATTCTGAAAGCTAAAGTTAATAGGCCTGAGCAACTACCGAAATAAGTCACACTGGTCTAACAGAAAGAACAGTATGAGGGTGCAAACTGAACAAGGATGAAAAACTCTGGTTAGCACCGAGTGCCAAAATGATCCCTGATCTATCTGTATGTGATTGAATGCAGCTCTGTAATCTTACTCTGGTGTTCTGTCCATCTGGATTTTACTTTGTTGTACAGACTGTTTCAATGCATTTTACTTAAATGCATAGATTCCTCAGTGTGCGAATTGCATTAATTTCCTCCATAAAGCTTTTTTTGTTAGTTGTCAAATAGTCTCCAGTAATTGAACAAAGCAGCATTTTGAAAATATTGCAAACTAGTATGTAGCTCACTATCTTCAGGGGGCTCGAACTGAGTAGTCAATTACAATCGCACATGGGGATCGTTGATTAGTTATTACTGTTCTCAGTTACAGTGTAGTGTATAGTACATATCTAATGACAGCACTAAGTTTCGAGTGGAGTGATCAAACATCCTATAATGAATATGCTCAGACTAAGAACCTTACACTGATTTTACAAAGGAAACGGATCTAGTGACAAGGGCATTTTATTGTATGTCTGTACTACCTAAAGTAGGAAATTTCGGACATAAGTTTAAGGTCTTGTGCTAGATAGTACTACTGAATGTTCACATCGGGATCTGAATGTCTTGTATTTAAGTCTGTGCCTACACTGTCCAACCCTAACCTATAAAGTGTCCCCTGAATTTAACCATAAGGTGTTTTTGTTATTTGAATTAGAAACTCCAGTATTGTGCACTTGAACATCCTTAACCTTTGTAAAGACAAACATAGAAGTACCTGGCCAGAGGAAACCAGATATGAAATTGTTGAGAGACATGTCCATCCTGGGCCTCCTGCAGTGCCACAACGATGCCACCCGAAGGTTGCAGGAACAGCAACTCATATTCCGCTTGGGAACCCTGCAGCCCAATGGTATCAATGTGGATTTCACAAGCTTCAAAATCTCCCCTCCCCCTACCGCATCCCAAAACCAGTCCAGCTCGTTCCCGCCTCCCTAACCTGTTCTTCCTCCGACCTATCCCCTCCTCCCACCTCAAGCCGCACTCCCATCTCCTACCGACTAATGTCATCCCGCCCCCTTGACCTGTCCGTCCTCCCTGGACTGACCTATCCCCTCCCTAACCCCCCACCTACACTCACCTTTACTGGCCCCATCCTCGCCTCTTCGACCTGTTTGTTTCCTCTCCACCTATCCTCTCCTCTATCCATCTTCTATCCGCCTCCCACTCTCTCCCTATTTATTTCAGAACCCCCTT
>NW_025979787.1:0-5940 GCF_021869965.1 Rhincodon typus | reverse complement strand
CCCCCGGCAACTCCCTGCTTTACCTCTTGACTGACTGTCAACCTGACCCAACAGCCCCTCCCAATCCGATTCAACTACTTCCAGTTCTGAAGAAGGGTCATTGGACTTGAGATGTTAACTCTGCTTTCTCTCCACAGATGCTGCCATACCTGCTGAGTTTTGCCTGCAATATGTGTTTTTGTGTTTCAGTTCTGTAGCATCTACACTCCTGTGTTTTATTGCTATGCCTCCTGACTTTACCTGCCATGCCCCCACCACCTCACCACTCCCACAATGCCATCTGACATTCTTCACCAACGAACCACCTTCCTACTCGCTCATCTCAGCTAGCAATCACCCTGCCCACAATTTACCAACCTTATGCCTTTACCCATTTATATCACCCACTGCCATACCAACACATTCACTCACTCACCCATTCATTCTATGAACAATTTGGAGATAGATGTTGAAAGAAAAATCTCTAAATTAGCAGATCATACAAAGCTAGGGTTAATAGTGGATTGTGAAGATGATGCTGAGCAGAGGGTCATTGATAAGTTGGCCGTGGGCAGATGCCTGGCAGTTGAATTTCAATTCAGAGGAATATGAGGTAATGCACTTTGGTAGAAGAAACATGGAGAGGTAGTACAATGGTACAGCTTTGAGGGGAGTCCAGGAGCAACGGGACCTTGGGGTTCAAATGCATAATTCTCTGAAGATGGCCAAACAAGATGAAACAATTGTTAGGAAGCTTATAGGATCCTTGAGTTTATAAATACAGGCACAGAGTATAAAAGCAAGGAAGTGATGCTACATCTCTACAAATCATTGGTCTGACCACATTTGGAGTATTATGTCCAGTTCTGGACACCTTATTTAAGAAGGACCTTAAAGCTGTGGAGAGGGATCAAAGGAGATTATCTGGAATGATACCAGGAATGAGGAATTTTAGATACAAAGAAAGATTAGAGAAATTGGGTTTATTCTCCTTGCAGCAGAGAAGAATAAGAGGTAACCTTATTGAGGTGTTGAAAATTATGTACCATTTGACAGGATAAAGAAAGATATTCTGTTTCCACTTGTTGGTATGTCATGAACTAGCAATTACAATTTAAAAATTATCAGCAACAGAGCTAGGAATGAGAGGAGGAGAAATTAATTATTGGTCCGTGCATTGAGTAAAGGAGTTGGGAGGTCATGTTGTGTCTGTACAGGACATTTTATCAGGCCACTTTTGGGATACTGCATTCAATTCTGGTCTCCCTGCTATAGAAAAGATGCTGTGAAACTTGAAAGGATTCAGAAAAGATTTACAAGGATGTTGCCAGGGTTGGAGGGTTTGAGCTAAAGGGAGCGGCTGGGGCTATTTTCCTTGGAGCGTCTGGGGCTGAGGGGCAACCTTATAGAAGTTTATCAAATCATGAGGGGCATAGATAGGGTGAATAGACAAGGTCTTTTCCCCACGGTAGGGGAGTCCAAAACTAGATGGCTTAGGTTTACGTGTGAGAGGGGAAAGATAAAGAAGGAATCTAAGGGGCAACATTTTCACGCAGAGGGTGGTGCATGTATGGAATGAACTGCCAGAGGAAATGGTGGAGACTGGTACAATGACAACATTTAAAAGGCATCTGGATGAGTATATGATTAGGGAGGGTTTAGAGGGAATTAGTCCAAATGCTGGCAAATGGGACTAGATTAGTTTAGGATATCTGGTCAGCATGGACCAGAGGGTCTGTTTCCATGCTGTACAACCCAATGACTCTATGAATCTACTGAGAGGGTTGTTGGGATTTGGAATGCACTGCCTGGGGAGTGGCAGAGACCAATTCCATAGGAGCTTTCGAAAGAGAACTGGATATATTTGAGGAGAAACTAGTTATTGTTCAGTGCATTGTGTATAGGAGTTGGAAGGTTATGTTGCAGCTGTACAGGACATTGGTTCGGCCACTTTTAGAACAGTGTGTGCAATTCTGATCTCCCTGCTATAGAAGGATATTATGAAACCTGAAAGGGATGAATTCAGAGGGCTACGGAAATAGGGCTGGAGAATGGGACAAGCAGGGTAGCTCTTTCCAGAGCTGGTACAGACAGAATAGGTCTAATGGCCTCCTTCTGTACTGTAAAATTCTCTGATTTAATATAAACCGTGTGTCACAAGACTTTATCTTAGATGGTAGGTCATAATTAAAAATATTATGCTCGTGAATATTCATAGCCTGCAAATATATTAAAAGTATGAGTTCATCACGGGTCATCTGATGCTTGGCACACCACACACATATACTTTTACTTCTGCATCTCAATTCACTGTGGGAAATTGGAATTTCACATCCCACCTAATTAAAACACACTGCACATTGTTTCTTGCTCTTTCAGGCTCCATAAAATTTCCCTCATGTAACCTAAATTCAGAAGATACTAAGCAGATCACCGATCCCTTGTCAATTACAGTGAAAAATATCAAATTCCAAACTTCTTATTATCTTTATGAAGGACCCTCATGAATCTAAGCTGAAACTTTTACATACTTTTATATGTAAAAATGGGGAACCTGGAACTGAATACTGTACTACAGCTACACGCTAATTAAAGTCTCAAGTCTTAGGTTTTGACAGTCAGATATGCTGTTCTGTTCCACAGTTAGCTTTGGTGGTTTTACAGTCTAAACATCTAGTTCTTTTGAAAGTTGAGACAATGTTTAGTATTCCTACCATTGCCGCATTCTAAACGACAAGTTTTCTCCCTCACCACAGTGACCTTAGTGTGATTGTTACTGAAATAACTGCAAAGAGGCCAGTATCCCCATCACCAAGTCACCCTGTGTTTACTTGTGCACAGTACACTGGCTGTGGCCAGCCAGGTCAGAGTCAGTTCCCTGAACTGAGAGGATTCTAAATCCCCTGGTTATATTGGTCAGCCAGGACTTCCTGATTGGCCCAGGTTGACAGCTCCAATCAAGGACCTCATAATCAACAAGATCCACCTGGGTCCACTTGTTACTGTTGCTATCAACAGTAGCAGTGCCTTTTGAAAGACTTATTTTGTATTTTGTTAGTCTCTCTCCCTTATAATCTGTTTAACTATTTGTGTAGCTTACCTGCATATTCTTCCTATTTATTATGACTTGCACTTTTATTATCTGCTGTGAAAGTACTAAATGCTTTTCTCTTAGTTATAATTTTATTATAATTTGCATATTTGATCCTTGGAATCCAGACTAGAAACAGATCTTTTGCTGTTGCTAGAACATCTGATTTAAATAGAACATAGAACGTAGAACAGTACAGCACAGTACAGGCCCTTCGGCCCACAATGTTGTGCCGAAATTTTACCCTAAACCTAAGCTCTATCTAATCTCCACCCCTACCTTATACTATCATCCATATGACTATCTAGTAGCCGCTAAATGCCCCTAATGAGGCCGACTCCACTACCCATTCCAGCAATGCCGTCCACGCCCCTACCACTCTCTGAGTAAAGAACGTACCTCTGACGTCTCCCCAATATCTACCTCCACTCACTTTAAAACTATGCCCCCTCGTAATACCTACCTCCACCCTAGGAAAAAGTCTCTGGCTGTCCACTCTATCTATACCTCTGATCATTTTGTACACCTCTATCAAGTCACCTCTCATCCTTCATCGTTCCAAAGAGAAAAGCCCTAGCTCTCTAGTAAGACCTTTCCTAGTAAGACCTTCCCTCCATTCCAGCCAACATCCTAGTAAATCTCCTCTGCACCTTTTCCAGCACTTCCACATCTTTCTTGAAATGAGGTGACCAGAACTGGACACAATACTCCAGATGTGGCTGAACCAGGCTTTTGTATAGCTGGAGCATAATTTCACCGTTCTTGAACTCAATCCCTCTATTAATGAAAGCTAACACACCATATGCCTTCTTAACAACTCTATCCACCTGGGTGGCAGCTTTCAGGGAACTGTGGACATGAACTCCAAGATCCCTCTGCTCCTTCACACTGCCAAGAATCTTTCCGTTAACCCTGTATTCTGCTTTCAAATTTGTCCTTCTAAAATGAATCACCTCACACTTTTCAGGGTTAAACTCCATCTGCCACTTCTTAGCCCAGCTCTGCATCCTATCAATGTCCCTTTGTAACCTAGAACAGCCCTCTGCACTATCCACAACTCGACCCACCTTCGTATCGTCCGTGAACTTACTGATCCTTGTGGTACACCACTCGTAACAGAGCACCATGTTGAATATTTTCCGTCCACTACCACCCTTTGTCTTCTAACGGTCAGCCAATTCTGAATCCAATCTGCCACATTTCCCCCTATCCCATGCCTCCTTACCTTCTGCATGAGCCTACCATGGGGAACCTTATCAAACGCCTTACTTAAATCCATGTATACCACATCCACTGCTCTACCTTCATCCATGTTTTTGGTCACCTCTTCAAAGAATTCAATAGGGTTTGTCAGGCATGATCTACCCCTCACAAATCCATGCTGACTATCACAAATCAAACTGTGTCTATCCAAGCGATCATAAATCCTATCTCTCAGAGCCCTTTCCAATAGTTTGCCCACCACTGAAGTAAGACTAACTGGCCTGTAATTTCCGGGGTTATCCCTATTCCCTTTTTTGAACAAGGGAATGACGTTTGCCTCTTTCCAATCTTCCGGCACTATACCCATGGACAGTGAGGGCGAAAAGATCATCGCCAAAGGCCCTGCGATCTCTTTCCTCGCTTCCCATAGAATTTTTGGATAAATCCCATCAGGCCGGGGGGATTTATCTATCTTCAACTTCCTCAAAATCCCTAGTACATCTTACTTACTAACATCCACCTCCCCTAGCCTACCAGCCTGTTTCACACTGTCCTCCCCTACAACTAGGTCCCTGTCAGTTGTGAATACCGAAGAAAAGTATTCATTAAGGACCTCTCCTATCTCTTTAGGCTCCGTGCACAAATTCCCTTTACAATCCTTGATCGGCCCTACCCTTTCTCTGGTCATTCTCTTATTCCTCACGTAAGTGTAAAAAGCCTTGGAGATTTCCTTGATCCTATCTGCCAAGGTTTTCTCATGCCCCCTTATAGCTCTCCCTTTTCTTCAGCTCCTTCCTGGCTAACTTGTATCCCTCTAGAGCCTTTTCCGATCCTTGTTTCCTAAACCTTATATAAGCATCCTTCTTCCTCTTAACCAGTCGTTCGACCTCTCTCAAGAACCAAGGCTCCCTCACTTGACCGCATCTTCCCTGCCTGCTAGGGACAAACATATCAAGCACACGCAGTATGCATTCCTTAAACAATCTCCACATTTCTGTAGTGCTCTTCCCTGACAGCATCTGTTCCCATTTTATGTTACCCAGTTCTTGCCTAACAGAATTGTAATTACCCTTCCCCCAATTATAAACCTTACCCTGCTGTATGTACCTATCCTTTTCCATGAATATTGTAAAAGTAACAGAGTTATGGTCGCTCCCGCCAAAATGCTCTGCTACCAACAGGTCTAACACTTGGCCCGGTTCATTGCCAAGCATCGAATCCAAAGTGGCCTCTCCTCGTGTTGGTCTATCTGCATACTGTGTCAGGAATCCTTCCTGAACGCACTGGACAAAATCCGCTCCATCTAAACTATTACAACTAAAAAGTTTCCAATCAATATTTGGAAAGTTGAAGTCACCCATGACTACAACTCTGTGACTTCTGCACCTTTCCAGTATCTGCCTCCCAATCCGCTTCACCACAACTATTAGGGGGTCTGTAAAAAAAACTCCAACAAAGTGACTGCTCCTTTCTTGTTCCTGACCTCAACCCAAACTGACTCTGCAGACATATCATTCTCGAACTGCCCTGACTAGCAATGCCACTCCGCCGCCTCTTTTACCACCCTCCCTATTTCTTTTAAAGCATCTAAATCCCGGAACTTCCAACAACCATTCCTGTCCCTGAGTTACCCAAGTTTCTGTAATGGCCACAACATCGTAGTTCCA
>NW_025979786.1:0-5941 GCF_021869965.1 Rhincodon typus | reverse complement strand
TGTACTTGTGTCTGTTGGTGCACCTCTGTGTATGTACCTGTGTCTGTGTGTACCTCTATGTATGTACTTGTGTATGTACTTGTGTCTGTCTGTGAGTACCTCTGTATTTGTGTTTCTACATGTTATGTGTATTGTGATGAAAGTTGATAATGTATTGCCATTGTTAGATTCTAAAGTAGAAGCAAATGGATTCCTTTTGGGTTTGGGTTCTGTGAATGTCTGATTATTTTTTGAGAAAGGATCATTAAGTAATTTGTTACAGTGAGCTATAGCCAACTTTTCCAAGAAATCATGTGACCTACATTAGATGACATCCCGCTCCCTGATTGCTGGGTATTTGTTAAGTGTAACTTTTACACCTACAGGAAAGACCAAATCGCCAGGAGCCACATGCTGGTTCAGATCAGGAGATCGATTCCAACAGGCAGCCACTTTAGTTTTTGGTGACCTTTAGTCTAAGAGAAGTAAAAAGAAGGCTTAAACAAAAAAAAAACCAAAGAACTGCAGATGCTGTAAATCAGAAACAAAAACCAAAATTGCTGGGAAATAACAGCAGGTCTGGCAGCACCTGTGAAGAGAAAGCAGAGTTAATGTTTCAGGTCCGGTGACCCTTTCTCAGCACTGATTGTAGTTGGGAAAAGGTTGGTATATATGCTGAAGAAGGGGTGGGGAGATGGGAGTGTGTAAATGATAGGTGGAGATGAGGCCCAGACAGAGAAAAAACAGACAGACAGATAAAGGACTGGGTGAGGGTTAGCCTGGGGGAATGAATAGCTGCTAATGGGGACAGTTAGGGGCTAACAAGGGATTTTGTGGTAGCAGCCCATGTGATAACAAGGCCTGGTGTGGGGGGGGCAGGGGGTGGTGGGGGTGGGGTTTGGGGTAAGGATATGGGAGGAGATGCTCAGGCCCTAAAATGATTGAACTTGATATTGAGTGCAGATGGCTGTTGGGTTCCCAAGCAGAAAATGAGGCGCTGTTCTTTCAGCTTGTGCTGAGCTTCACTGGAACACTGCAGCAAGCCAGAGACAGAGATGTTGGCCAGGGAGCAGGGTGGTGCGTGGGAAAGATAGGTAACTGGAAGCTCAGGGTCTTTTTTGCAGACAGAAGGAAGGCTTAAAACAAAAACAAAAACAAAACCGAAACAGGAACAGAAGTTGCTGGAAAAGCTCAGCAGCTTTCACAGCATGTGTGAAGGAAAAATCAGAGTTAACGTTTCAGGTCCAGTGATCCTTCCTCAGAAGGGAAGGCTTAACCTGTTTTACTGATGTAGTCAAAGTTAAAGCAGAGTCACTGAGTTAGCCTGTCTGTCTGTTCTGGGGAAAGGCAGTAACAAAGAGGAATACAAGTGGTGAATGAGCAGAAAGTCAATGAAAAGAAATGGTTATGCACTCTTCAACTGAGTAAAAAATTTAAGATATAATTCTTCAATGTAATTCTTCAATGGGGTTGAGTATCTGTAAAGGATATTGCTGGAAAATGGGGTTGATTATTTATTTTTGCTAATAATGAAAAGACCTTTGTAAATTGTCATTTCTACACACAGCTTTGTTTATTTAATGTAATAAACTTTGAGATCCTTTGTTTAAAAACTATATTGGCAGCCTTTGTGATTGCATTTGCTGACTAACCACCGTGGTAAACATATTGCAAAAAAAAATGATGATCTATCGGGCCAGGGTTTCACTCTGGAATCTGACATGTCCAGTATTAACACCAGCTGGAATCAGAAATGTGCATGTTTGTGTATGTCTGTGTGTGTGTTTGTATAGTGTATATGTGGGTATGTCTGTGCATATGTGTCTACATGTTTGTATGTGTGTGTTTGTTTTTGCGTTTATGTCTATGTCTGTGTGTGTGTGTGTTTTAGTATTTAATAAAGTCATTATAATGGGGAACTTACCCAATATAGACTGGGATACTGGTCGTGTTCCTGCACTGTGTTAGGGAGATTCCGACAGCACTATGTAGAATCATAAAATCATACAGTTCAGAAAATACCCTTCAGCCCATTGAGTCTGCACTAACAAAAGCTACTGTAAATCTACACCAGTCCCACATTCCCGCATTAGCACCGTAGCCTTCAATGTTATGACATTTCAAGTGCTCTCCCCATTTATTTTTAAAGATTGTGAGGTTTCTTGCCTCAGCTACCCTCCCAGGCAGTGCATTCCAGACCCCCACCACCCTCTGGGTGAAAAAAAATGATTTCCTCAAATCCCCTCTAGACCTCCTGCCTTTCATTTTAAAATGATGTCCCCACTTGATTGGCACCACATCCACAAGCATCCCACTCCCCCCACAACCGACGCTCAGTAACAGCAGTGTGTACTATCTACAAGATGCTCTGCAGAAATTCACCAAAGATCCTCAGACAGCACCTTCCAAACCCACGACCACTTCCATCTGGAAGGACAAGGGCAGCAGATACATGGGAACACCACCCCCTGCAAGTTCCCCTCCAAATCGCTCATCATCCTGACTTGGAAATATATCACCGTTCCTTCACTGTCGCTGGGTCAAAATCCTGGAATTCCCTCCCTAAGGGCATTGTGGGTCAACCCACAACACATGGACTGCAGCGGTTCAAGAAGGCAGCTCACCCCCACCTTCTTAAGGGGCAACTAGGGACGGGCAATAAAGTGATGCCCACATCCCACAAGTCAATTAAAATTGAAAACCAAAATAACTGCAGATGCTGTAAATCAGGAACAAAAACAATGTTGCTGGAAAAGCTCAGCAGGTCTGGCAGCATCTGTGAAGGAGAAAACAGAGTTAACATTTCAGGTCCGGTCACCCTTCCTCAGAACTGATGGTGGCTGGGAAAACATCAGATTATATGCAGAAAATAGGGAGGTGGGTGGGGTAGAGAGTAAACGATAGGATAGAGCCTAAAGAGAGAGAAAGACAGTTAGACAGACAAAGGAGTTGCTAACGATCAGGCTGGGAGGGTGAATAGTTGTTAATGGGGACTGTTAGTGACTAACAACAGGGGGTGTGTAATGGCAGGCTATGTGGTAACAAGGTCTGGTGTGTGGGGTGGGGGGCTGGGACATGAGAGAGTTTAGGCCCTAAAATTATTGAACTCAATATTGAGTCCGGAGGGCTGTAGGGTCCCCAAGCGGAAAATGAGGTGTTGTTCCTCCAGCTTGTGCTGGGCTTCATTGGAACACTGCAGCAAGCCAGAGACAGAGATGTTGGCCAGGGAGCAGGGTGGTACATTGAAGTGGCAGGCAACTGGTAGTTCAGGGTCTTTTTTGCGAGCAGAACGTAGATGTTCTGCGAAGCGGTTGTCGAGTCTACGCTTCGTTTCCCCAGTGTAGAGGAGACCACATTGTGTGCAGTGAATGCAGTAGACTAGACTCTGGGAAGTGCAAGTGAAGTGTTGCTTCACCTGGAAGGTATGTTTGGGCCCTTGGATACTGGGGAGGGAGGAGGTAAATGGGCAGGTGTTGCACTTTCGCCGGTTACAGGGGAAGGTGCCATAGGGCTGGGGGGAGGTGTTGGGGGTGAAGGAAGTGTGGACCAGGGTGTCCCAGAAGGAACGGTCCCTGTGGAAGGCGGACAAGGGAGGGGAGGGGAATATGTGTCTGGTGGTGGCATCTTGCTGGAGGTGGCGGAAATGACGTCTGATGATCTTCTGGTTGTGGATGCTGGTGGGATGGTAGGTGAGGATAAGGGGAACCCTATCGCTGTTGCAGGAGGGAAGAGAAGGGGTGAGGGCAGAAGTGCAGGAGATGGGTCGGACCCGATTGAGGGCCCTGTCGACAACGGAGCTAGGGAATCCTCGGTTGAGGAAGAATGTGGACATTTCGGAGGCTCCCTTGTCGAAGTTGGCCTCATCTGAACATATGCGACGGAGACGGAGGAACTGAGAGAATGGGATAGAGTCTTTACAGGAAGTGTAATTGGAAGTGAAATTGAATCCAGAATCTATTATAGGAACAAATAGTGAGAATGAGGCTGGACGGGGGAGAATCAGACTTGTTCAGGTGAAGAAAAAGATGCAACAGAGCTGCTTACTGTCACTGGAATTATTCAGAGAATTAGACATATTTTGAGTGAAAAGTGTTCCTTGAAGAATGAGATATACAGAATATGAGACATACAGCATACTAGACATAAAGTGTACAAGATGTACAGAGTATATGAAATGTGTAGTATTTGACAGGCACAGTATATGAGCTGTACATATATGAAGTGGTCAGTGTGTGAGATGTAAAGTGTATGAGATGTACAGTATCATCATGGTGGCTCAGTGGTTAGCACTGCTGTCTCACAGCACCAGGGACCTAGGTTCGATTCTAGCCTCGGGTGTCTGTCTGTGTGGAATTTGCACATTCTCCCCGTGTCTGCGTGGGTTTCCTCCGGGTGCTCTGGTTTCCTCCCACAGTCCAAAGATGTGCAGGTTAGGTGGATTGGCCATGCTCAATTGCCAATAGTGTTCAGGGATGTGAAGCCTTAGGTGGGTTATAGGGGGATGGGTCTGGGTGGATGCACTAAGGTTCAGTGTGGACTTGTTGGGCTGAAGGGCCTGTTCCACACTGTAGGGATTCTATGAAGAGAAATTCTATGGCCTACATGTGACTCCAGACCCAGAGCAATGTGGTTGACTCTTAACTGCCCTCTGGGCAATTAGAGATGGGCAATAAATGCTGCCTGGTCAGCGATGCCTCATCCTGTGAATGAATAAAAAAAAACCCCATAAAGCTGTCTTAGAGATAGCAGAACTGTAGATGCTGGAGTCAGAGATAACACAGTGTAGAGCTGGATGAACACAGCAGGCCAGGCAGCATCAGAGGAGCAGGAAAGCTGACGTTTCGGGTCGGGGCCCTTCTTCAGAAAAGCTGTCTTGAAAGCGTGAGTTGATCCTGTCTCCATGATATTTCCAGGCATTGCATTCCATACCCTGACCACTCAGTGAGTGAAAACGCTTTTTTTCTTTCTTTGCATATGCTTCTTTTACAAATCACATTAAAACTGTCGCTTCTGGTTCTTGATCCATTTCTGAGTGGGAACAGCTTCTTCATCTCTCTTCTGTCCAGATCCGTTATGTCTGAGAAACTCCTACCACATACACACGCACACTCCTACCACATCTCTCCTCAGCTTTCTCCTTCCCCAGCTCATACTGTGTATTCCTCATTGGCTGCAATTTGAGATTATGTCCAGCCCCTCATTAACACTCAGATATTGGTTTGGATTCAATTTCTGAGTAAATGTTTTGATGGAGAACTTTAACCTAAGTTTATGAATAATTAAAGAAGAAACATTCAGCTCATTGTCTTTACCTTCATCCGTTTTGCTTAAGGCTTCAAAAACAATGTCAGGTAACTGCATTTCCAAGTCATCTCATTGTTTTATTTCACGGACACTTCTTCCCATCTAATTTGATGAGCCTGAGATCTAGTCACAGTACAGTCAGGAAACAATCCGGAATGTTTCTCTTGTAACATTTCAGTTCCTTTCACATCCACTGGGATTTGTTTCATTCTTCTCACTGCATCTTATCAGCTGACCAAGCTGGTCTTTAAGCCAGCTCTGTATAATGTATTTGGTTTCTAACTTCCATATTTATCTCCACTTAATATTTTCTCCTTAATTAACCCTTTTGGAAGATAAATGTTATCGGTCGGCATCAGTGACCAATCTACTCCAGCGTCTCTCAATGTTTTTATCAGTTTACTTATAGAGTCAGAGAGATGTACAGCATGGCAACAGACCCTTCGGTCCAACTCATCCATACTGATCAAGTTTCCCAAACTAAACTAACCCAACTTGCCTGCGTTTGGCCCATATCCCTCTAAACTTAAAATACCAGGAAATGCCGTTTGACATAAAGTATTCAGAACCTCCAATGATATGATTTCTCTTTATCAATAATCGAGGAAGAATTTCTTGACTGCCCTGAGGATTTGTTTCCTTTTCCAGAAGGGTTCTG
>NW_025979785.1:0-5941 GCF_021869965.1 Rhincodon typus | reverse complement strand
CTTGTCATTCTCAGCAACATCCTGGTATATGTTTTCTGAGACGTCTCCAATTTAATAACATCCTTCCTGTCACAGGGTGACCAGAACTGGAAACAGGACTCCAGAACAGGCCCGGTTTGGAGGTTAGGGTTGTGGTGTTTGTTTCACACCAAGTGGCAAAGTGGGGAGTGTAGGGGATGCAACAAGAAGCTGACTGATGTGTGGAGTGGTGACCTGTTTTCCATGACAAAGGCCTTCCTCCTGCCAACAACTGTGTTTGGCTCCCAGGTAGCTGAACGGCTTTTGAGTGTGAATGATTTTCACCCGAAGTCATCGGACCTCCGGAAATTGAGGTCGAGTCCTTTTCTCTTAAGTAAAAGTGAACTAAAGTCAGAAGAAAGACGGGTTAGTTTCCCCACACAAGTTCTTGCAAGCTGTTTCTTTTTACCCTGAATTTGTGAGCCAGTCATTCTATTGCTTCATGCAAGGAAGTGGAAAACACCTGAAAAGAAAGAGTTGTCGACAATTGCGAAATCCTCATGAGCGAAATGATTGTCACAATGAATCCTGTAGACAGGGACCGTTGAACCGACATGCACAAATTTCTTAATTAAGTTATGATGCAGGAAGCTGTCACAGTCATGGAGCAATAGAACACAGAACCATACCTTTTGGTCCAACTTGTCTATTCCGACCAGATATCCAAAATTAATATAGTTCCTATTGCCAATGTTTGGCCCATATCCCTTTAACCTTTACTATTCATACACCCATCCAAATTCCCTTTAAATGTTGGAATTGTACCAACCTCACTGCCACCTGTGGCAACTCGTTCCATACCTCCGCCATCCTCTATGTGAAATAATTACCTCTTAGTCCCGTTTAAATTTTTCACATCTCTCCTTCAATCTGTGTCCTTTCGTTTTGGACACCCCGGGCAAAAGACCATGGCTATTCACCCTATTGATGCCCATCATGATTTCTAAAAGTCAATGCAGTCACCCCTCAGCCTCCGATGCTCCAGGGAAAACAGTCCCAGCTTATTCAGCCTCTCCGGATAGCTCAAACCCTCGAACCTTGGCAAAATCATTGTAAATATTTTCTGAACCCTGTCAAGTTTCACAACATGTTTGCTATTGCATGGAGGCAAGAATTGAACACAGTTTGCCGCAGGGGCTGCATCGATGTCTTGTACTGCCACAACATGGCCGCCCAACTCCTATACTCAATGCACTGACCAATAAAGACAAGCATGCCAAACGCTACCTTCCACACACAGTCTACCTGTGACTCCACCTGCAAAGAACTGTGAACCTGCACCCCAAGGTCTCTTTGGCAACCGATAAGTGTACAAGTCCTGCCTGACCAACATGTAGCACCTCACATTGATTGAAATTAAACTCAATTTGCTGCTTGTCAGTGCATTTGCCCATCTGTTCAAGGTCCTGTTCTTCTCTGAGGTAACCTTCTTCACAGTCCACAAGACAACCAATTCTGCTGTCATCTGCAAATACAGTAATCATATCACAATCATATTCGCATCCAAATCATTTTTATAAATAACAGAAAACAGTCAGGTTTCCTTGAGTTTACAGGTGTGAGACTGGAAAAATGCAGCGGGTCGGACAGCATCAGAGGAGCAGTAAAGTCAACACTTTGGGCAGAAACCCTTTGTCAGGAGGGCTCATCCTGCTCCTCTGATGCTGTCGTCATGCTGTGCATTTCCAGTGTCACACCTATCAACTCAGGCTTCCAGCATTTGCAGTCATTCATGTCTCCAGGTCACCTTGAGTTTCTTTTATTTGTCAAATGCGAATATTCCCAATGCTTTTAACTACTGCAACATCCTTAACTCCATTATATCCATTCCACACTGTGTCCTCCCGATCTCTTTGTTCCCTTCAGCCTTTTGGTTTCTCTCAGATTTTACTCTTTTCTCAAACAATGATCTCCAACATCAGAAACCAATGGCAGCATGATGTAATTACAGCACTGGGAGAGACAATTCAGTTCATGAAGTTTGCACTGTTGCACAATAACTACCTCAGAGTAAAATCTCTCAAGGAGTTTTACCACTTGACAAGGGAGTAAGGGATATTTTTGGCGACTTGACTGAAAGTGTAATCGTTTGGGAAATAAACTGCCATCGTCAATGACAGGAAATCTTTCTGGACCAGTATATCATAGAATGAAGCTGATGGGTAAAGGAAAAATTCTGACTTTATTATAACACACTGATTCTTCACATTCCATCACAGATTAAAAATGCAGTTATCACAGATTGATAACTGCATTTAACAGAATGTTGGTGAGCTGTAGCAACACTGAGAGTAGAGACTGTGTCATTCTCTTTGGTTTGTTTGGAAGAGTCAATGGTTGTTTGCTTCCCGCAAACCTCTTGTTGAAATCAATGTTCTGGCCTCGACTGCTTTCTGTGAGCATGAATTCCACCGGCTTACCACTTTGGGTGAAGACATTTCTGCTGATTTCAGTCCGAAACAGTTTAGCCTGTATTCTTAGATTTTGATCTTTTGCTTTTGGACTCCACCACCATCAGGAAGATCCTACCTCCATCAACAATGTCCAGTCCTGTTTGAAATTTATACGTCTCTGAGGTCACCTCTTTAATATTAATATCGGAAGACTGGGAGGCAGTTGCTACCTTTTGTTCAGAATGGAGATAACTCATCCATGATGCTTTCTTTGCCTTTCACACCCAGTCTGTTATTGATGAGGCAAAGCAGTGGCTCAGATGCAAAGAAAGAAAGCAGATATTGCTGTTGGCATCCCATGACATTCTGCCTCCTTAGTCCAAAGGCTCTCTTCAGTCAGAAGGAGAACAGAAACTCATGACTGAGGAGACATCATTCTTGAATTGACAGATTGCCCCTCAGCATTGCTGGTGACGTGTAGTAGACAGCATGCACGGTCCTCCTGGGCCAGGAGGAGGCGATGATGTGAATCTCTATCCTATACTAACAGTGATGGATTCTGAAAACTCCTCTCCCAGTGGGTTTGAAAGGGTGCTTTTGTATACAGGATAGTCAAATCAAGAGAAATGTTTGTTTCTTAATATTTATCCCTGGTCCACAGTGATTGAATTTGTAAACTTCTTTTACAGGATGTTCAAGGAGGCTGCACAGAGCGATCATCTGCTCCCTGGTTATTTCCTCAACTGTGAGATTTTTCTCTGGTTGCAAGTTTCGGCAGGAGATGTTCAAACTGAAATACGAGGTTGTTTCAGAGGTGAGTCATTCTGACCATTGATCGAAGGTTTTGATATTTTAGTTCTGTGCTGCTCTGTTTCTGAGAGGTTCCATGTCTCTGGAGTTGGTATGGCTGCTTTACTGTGGATCTAAATGTGTGTTCATTGATTGTTCTGTTTCATCTTTACCTGATCACAGTTGTCTTACTTTCTTGGAAATTTGCTCTGCATGTTTTGTTGTGAGGTTTTGCATTTTATTGTCAGTTATGGTGACTGTTTCTGAATGCGGTTTCTATTGATGCCAAACCATGACACAAGGTCGACTAGTTTATGGGGAGAGAAAGCAGTGGCTGAATACGTGTGACATCACAGGGATCGAGACGATCACAACCGTTAAAGGATAAAGAGACAAAAAGAGAAATTGCTGGAGAAACTCAGCAGGTCTGGCAGCATCTGTGGAGAGAAAGCAGCGTCAATGTTTTGAGTACAGTGACCCTTCATCAGAAATTAGGGATGAGATTTCACGACTTTGGTAAACTAAAACAAAGAACTGTGGATGCTGGTTATCTGAATCAAAATTAATTCTGAATAAGGGGCACTGGACTTAAAACGTGAACTCTGTTTTCTCTCCTCAGATGCTGCCAGACCAGCTGAGTTTCTCTCGTGGTTTCTGTATCTATTTTAAAATTTTGATCCATTTTAAGCAGGAGTGTATGCTGATCAGTAAGCACAGGGGGCTGATGCGGGGACAAGACTCGGTGCAAATAAACAAACGGGAGCAGTATTTTGGATGAGCTGAAAATTACAGGGAGGTTGATTGTGGGAGATTGACAGAGAGTATGTCAGAACAGCTCAGTCTTGAGAGGTTACAAAGGAACGGATGAAAGTTTAAACATCAGATGAGTTGAGATTAGAGTGGTGTGGGATGAAGTTATTGAGTTAGAAATAGGTAAGCTTAATGAAGAGGGGGAAACGTGGATGGGAACTCACCTTGGTGTGAAACGTTTCACTGTGGCTGTGTCGTTCGGCCTCAGGCAGTTGACAGGGAGAGCGATGGAGTCGTAGCTCGGGAGTGGAGTTTGTAGCAGGTAATGAAGACAATGACCTCAGTCGTCTTCATGTTTAAATGGAGTACTGGATGTCAGACAAGTTGGGACATTGTGTGACTGGGAGGGAACTTGGAGGCAGTGGTGTTCACATGAACCTAGTGGAGTGGTGCTTCCGGGTGACGGAGCCTGTGCATTTGGGAGATTGTCTCAAAGATTTGGTTGATGTGTCGAGAGAGAAAATCATGACCTTTACTCCCTCTCTCTCCCAATCTGTCTGTTTGTGTCTACCTTTCCAGACAGGTCAGTATCTCATATAGATCCAGACTGGTAGGAGGTTTCCTTGCCTGAAGAACATCAGTGAATTGCCTGAGTCGTTATGACAAGTTAGCAGCTTTTTCGGGTCACTTTTTTACCTTGTTTGTGTGTCCCAAAAATTACCAAATTAATTTGACTCTGTTACACAACCAGCATTTGTGTTTATGAGTGTTCTCTTTCACTTGATATTTTAAATAAACTGACAGGATGTTAGAAGGGGAGCAAGGACAGTTGGGACACTGAAAGCAAACACCACATCAGAATCTGACAGTCACCCAAATTATCATCACAAACAGGGCCAGTGTTCAGGTGAAGGGAGATTTTGAAATCCAAAAGTTGAAGCATCTGAACAGTCAAATCGTCAAATTGTACAGCACAAAAGGAGACCATTTGAACCATCATGTCTAGCTGCTGGAAGAGTAACCCAGCAAATTCCATTCTGCAGCCCTATCTCCGTGACCTTCCAAATCCATCACTTTCAAATATACATACAGCTCTCTTTTAAAATGTCGTATGGAATCTGCCTCCACCATTCTGCCAGGGAACGCATTTCAAATCCTAACAAGTCTGAGTACAGAAGTTTCTCCTCATCTCATTGTCAGCAACTGAGCTACGAGTCTTGAACTTGCGATCTCTCTGCCTATGTGTCTGTGTGAGAGAGAGGGGTGGAGATAGTCTCTGTGTGTGTGTGTGAGAGAGGGACGGAGGGAGTCTCCCTGTGTGTGTGTCTCTGTGAATGGGATGGATGTCGTCTCTGTATGAGAGGGATGGAGGTAGCCTCTCTGCGTGTGTGTCTGTGTGAGAGAGAGGGATGGAGGTAGTCTCTCTGTGTGGGACGGAGGGATGGAGGTAGTCTGTGTGTGTGTGTGTGTGTGTGTGTGTGTGTGTGTGAGAGAGTAGGATGAAGGCAGTCTCTCTGTGTGTCTGTCTCTGTGAGAGAGGGATGGAGGTTGTCTTTGTGTGTGTGTGTGTGTGTGTGTGTGTGTGTGTGTGTGAGAGAGAGGGGAATAAAGGTTGCCTCTCTGCTTCTGTGTCTGTGTGAGACAGAAGGATGGACGTAGTCTCTCTGCATTTGTGTTTGTGTGAGTGAGAGGGATGGAGGTAGGCTTTCTGTGTGTGTGTCTGTGTGAGAGAGATGGATTGAGGTCGTTTAGTGTGTGGGTGCGTGTGTGCACGTGTGCGCGAGAGAGTGGGATAGAGGTAGTCTCTGTATGTGTGTCTGTGTGGGAGAGAGGGATGGAGGGAGTCTGTGTCTGTGTGAGAAAGGGATGGAGGTAGTACGCGTGTGTGTGTGTGTGTGTCTGTGTCTGCGTGGGTGAGAGGGATGGTGGTCGTCTCTCTCTCTCTGTCTGTGTGAGAGAGAGGGATGGAATTAGCCTCTGTGTGTGTGTCT
>NW_025979784.1:0-5941 GCF_021869965.1 Rhincodon typus | reverse complement strand
TACTTTTACCACTGAAATAGGCATGTTAGTCAAAACATCATCAAAAGTTGAGTGTCTTGTTGAAGTTAAGATTCTGGTCTTCTGCTGTGCTTATCTCGCTGAAATAAGCACGTTAGTCAAATTAACATCAAAAATTGAGTCATTTGGTGAAGTTCCGATTTTTGTCTTCTGAAGTGCTTATCTCACTCACACAAGCATGTTAGTCAAAACAACATCTAAAGTTGAGTCATTTGGTGAAGTTGAGATTTTTGACTTCTGAAGTGCTTATCTCACTCACATAAGCATTTTAGTCAAACTCCATCAAAACTTGATTCATTTGGTTAAGTTCAGATTTTGGTCTTCTGATGTGCTTAACTCCCTGAAATAAGCATTTTAATCCAACGAACATTAAAAATTAAGTAATTTGGTAAAGTTGAGATTTTTGCTGACTGAAGTGCTTATCTCACTCACATAAGCATGTTAGTCAAAACAACATCTAAAGTTGAGTCATTTGGTGAAGTTGAGATTTTTGACTTCTGAAGTGCTTATCTCACTCAAATAAGCATGTTAGTCAAACTAACATCAAATCCAGTCATTTGGCGGAGTTCCGGTTTTGGTGTTCTGAAGAGCTTAACTCGTTGAAATAAACATTTTAAACCAACCAGCATCAAAAGCTGTGTCATTTGGTGAAGTTGAGATTTTAGCATTCTGAAGTGCTTAGCTCGCTGAAATAAGCTTGTTAGTCAAAACAACATTAATTTTTGAGTCATTTGATGAAGTTGAGGTTTTGATCTTCTGAAGTGTTTACCTCATGAAATAAGCATGTCATTCAAACCAACATCAATAACTAACATTTTTGGTGAAGTAAGATATTGGTCTTCTGAAAAGCTAATCTGAGTGAAATAAGCATGTTAGTCAAAACAGCATCAAAAATTAAGCCAATTGGTGAGGTTGAGATTTTTGATTTCTGAAGTGCTTATCTCACTGAAATAAGCATTTTAGTCCCAACAGCGTACAAAATTAGGTCCTTTGGTGAAGGTGAGATTTTTGACTTCTGAAGAGCTTATCTCACTCAAATAAGCATGTTAGTCAAACCAACATCAAAACTTGAGTCAATTGTTGAAGTTCAGATTTTAGCCTTCTGAAGTGCTTATCTGAGTGAAATAAGCATGTTAGTCAAAACAGCATCGACATTGAACTCATTCGGTGAAGTTGAGATTTTTGACTTCTGAACTGCTAATCTCACTGAAATAAGCATTCCAGTCAAATCAGCATCAAAGGTTCGGTCCTTCAGTGCAATTGAGATAAATGTCTTCTGATATGCTTATAACGCCGAAATAAGCACGCTACTCAAACGAACATAAAAAATTGTGTCATTTGCTGAAGTTCAGATTTTTGGCTTCTGAGTTGCTTAACTCGCTGAAAGAAGCATTTTAATTTAACCAGCATCAAAAGATAGGTCATTTGGTGAAGGTGAAATTTTCGTCTCCTGAAGTGCTTAACTCGCTGAAAAAAGCATTTTCATTCAAAAAACATTGAAAATAACTCATTTGGTAAAGTTGAGATTTTTTTCTTCAGAAATGCTAAACTCGCTGTAATAAGCATGTTATTCAAAACAACATCAAAAGTTGACTCATTTGGTGAATTTGAGATTTTTGACGACTGAATTGGTTATCTCACTCAAGTAAGCATGTTAGTCAAAACAACATTAAACATTGAGTGATTTGGTGAAGATCAGATTTCAGTCTTCTCAAGTGCTTAACTCACTGAATTAAACATCTTAGTCAAACTAACATCAAAAATCAAGTCATTTGATGAAGTTGAGATTCGTGACTTCTGTCGTGCTCATCTCACTGAAATAAGAATTTTAGTCCAACCAGCATCAAAATTTATGCCCTTTGGTGAAGATGAGATTTTTGTCTTCTCATATGCTTATAACGCTGAAATAAGAACGTTAGTCAAACGAACATAAAAAATTGTGTCATTTGCTGAAGTTCAGATTTTTGACTTCTGAAGTGCTTAACTCGCTGAAAGTAGCATTTTAATTAAACCAGCAACAAAAGTTAGGTCATCTGGTGAAGGTGAGATTTTAGTCTTCCGAAGTGCTTAACTCACTAGAAATGAACACGTTTGTCAAATTAACATCAAAAATTGAGTCATTTGGCGAAGTTCCGATTTTTGTCTTCTGAAGTGCTTATCTCGCTGAAATAAGAATTTTAATCCAACCAGCAATAAAAATTATGTCATTTGGTGAAGTTGAGATTTTTGCCTACTGAAGTGCTTATCTCACTCAAAGAAGCATGTTAGTCAAAAAAAAAATCGAAACATGAGTCATTTTGTGAAGATCAGATTTTGGACTTCAGAAGTGCATAATTCGCTGAAAGAAGCATTTTAATCCAACCAGCATCAAAAGCTGAGTCATTTGATGAAGTTGAGAGTTGAGCCGTCTGAAGTGCTGAACCAGCTGAAATAAGCATTTTAATCCAACCAGCATCAAAAGCTGACACATTTGGTGAAGTTGAGAGTTTAGTTTTCTGAAGTGCTTACCTCGCTGAAAGAAGCATTTCAATCCAACCAGCATCAAAAGCTGAGTCATTTGGTGAAGTTGAGATTTTAGCCTTCTGAAGTGCTTAACTCGCTGAAATAAACATGTCAGTCAAAACAGCATCAAAAGTTGAGTCACTTGGTGAAGTTGAGATTATCATCTTCAGACGTGCTTATCTCAATGATATAAGCATGTCATTCAAACCAACATCAAAAACTAACTCATTTGGTGAATTTCAGTTATTGGTCTTCTGATGTACTTATCTGAGTGAATTGAGCATGTTAGTCAAAACAGCATTAAAAATTAAGTCATTTGTTGATGTTGAGATCTTTGATTTCTGAAGTGCTTAAATCGCTGAATAAGCATGTTAGTCTAACCAACATGAAAACTTGAGTCATTTGGTGAAGTTCTTACCTTGGACTTCTGAAGTGCTGACCTCACTCAAATATACATGTCACACAAAACTACATCAAAAGTTGAGTCATTTGGTGGAGTCGAAATTCTTCACTTCTGAAGTGCTTATTTCACTGGAGCAAGCCTGGTAGTCAATCCAACATCAAAATTTGAGTCATTTAGTTAAGTGCAGATTTTGGTCTTCTGAAGTTCTTATCTTACTGAAATAAGCATGTTGTCAGAACAGCATAAAAAGTTGAGTGTCTTGTTGAAGTTGAGATTTTGGTCTTCTGCTCTGCTTCTATCGTTGAAATAAGCAAATTCGTCAAAACAACATCAAAAGTTGTGTCATTTGGTGAAGTTGAGATTTTCATCATCTGAAGTGCTTATCTCAATGAAATAAGCATCTCATTCAAACCAACATCAAAATCAATCTCATTTGGTGAAGTTCAGATATTGGTCTTCTGATGTGGTTATCTGAGTGAAATAAGCATTTTAGTCAAAACAGCATCAAAAATTAAGTAATTTTTGACGTTGAGATTTTTGACTTCTGCACTGCTTATCTCACTCAAATAAGCATGTTAGTCTCGCCAATATCAAAACTTGAGTCAATTGATTGAAGTTCAGATTTTGGTCTTCTGAAATGCTTATCTGAGTGAAATAAGCATGGTCGTCAAAACAGCATTAAAAAAATTCAGTCATTTGATGAAGGTGAGATTTTTGACCTCTGATGTGCTTATATCACTGAAATAAGCATTTTAGTCATACCAGCATCAAAAGTTGAGTGTTTTGGTGAAGTTGCGATTTTGGTCTTCTGATATGCTTATCTAACTGAAATAAGCACTGTGGTCAAAACAAGATCAAAATTGAGTCATTTGGTGAAATTCAGTTTTATGTTTACTGAAGTGCTTAACTCGATGAAATAAGCATTTTAATTCCACCAGCATCAAAAATTAAGTCATTTGGTGAAGTTGAGATTTTTGCCTTCAGAAGTGCTTAAAAGGCTGAAATAAGCATGTTAGTCAAACCAACATCAAAAATTCAGTCATTTGGTGCATTTCAGATTTTTTTCTTCTGATTTGCTTATCTGGCTGAAAGACGCATTTTAGTCCAAACAGCGTTAAAAATTAAATCATTTGGTGAAGTTGAGATTTTTGACTTCTGAAGTCCTTATCTCATTCAAATAAGCATGTTAGTCTAAACAACATTAAAAATTGAGTCATTTGGAGAAGTTCAGATTTTAGTCTTCTCAAGTGCTGTACTCGCTGAAATAAGCACGTCAGTCAAAACAACATCAAAAGTTGAGTCATTTGGTGAAGTTGAGATTTTCATCTTCTGAAGTGCTTAAGTCGCCGAAATAAGCACGGCAGTCAAAACAACAGCAAAAGTTGATTCACTTGGTGAATTTGAGCTTTTGATCTTCAGACGTGCTTATCTCAATGAAATAAGCATGTCATTCAAACCAACATCAAAAAATAACTCATTTGATGAATTTCAGACATTGGTCTTCTGATGTGCTTATCTGAGTGAATTGAGCATGTTAGTCAAAACAGCATTAAAAATTAAGTCATTTGTTGATGTTGAGTTTTTTGATTTCTGAAGTGCTTAAATCGCTGAATAAGCATGTTAGTCAAACCAACATCAAAACTTGAGTCATTCGGTGAAGTTCAGATTTTGGTTTTCTGAAGTGCTTATTTCACTCAAGTAAGCATGTCAGTCTAACCAACATGAAAACTTGAGTCATTTGGTGAAGTTCTTATTTTGGCGTTCTGAAGTGCTTATCTCACTCAAATATCCATGTTACTCAAAACAACATCAAAAGTGGTGGAGTTGAGATATTGATCTTCCGAAGTGCTTATCTAAGTGAAATAAGCATGTTAGTCAAAACAGTATCAAAAATTATGTCAGATGGTGAAGTTGAGATTTTTGATTTCTGAAGTGCTTGTCTCAAAGAAATAAGCATTTTGGTCCAACCAGCGTGCAAAGTTAGGTCCTTTGGTGAAGCTGAGATATTTGACTTCTGAAGTGATTATCTCACTCAAATAATCATGTTAGTCAAACTAACATCACAACTTGAATCATTTGTTGAAATTCAATTAGGTCTAGTGATGTGCGTATCTGAGTGAAATAAGCATGTCAGTCAAAACAGCATAAAAAATACTAAGTCATTTGGTGAAGGTGAGATTTTTGACCTCTGATGTGTTTTATCACTGAAATAAGCATTTTAGTCATACCAGCATCAAAAGTTGAGTGTTTGGGTGAAGTTGCAATTTTGGTCTTCTGATATGCTTATCCAACTGAAATAAGCACGTTAGTCAAAGCAACATCAAAAATTGATTCATTTCGTGAAGTTCAGGTATATGACTATGGAAGTCCTGAAGTCGCTGAAATAAGCATTTTAATCCAACTGGCATCAAAAATTAAGTCATTTGATGAAGTTGAATTTTTTGCCTTCAGAAGTGCTTATCTTACGCAAATATGCATGTTAGTCAAACCAACATCAAAAGTTGAGTCATTTGGTAAAGTTGAGATTTTGATCTTCTGACGTGCTTATCTCAAAGAAATCAACATGTCGTTCAAACCAACATCAAAAACCAACTCATTTGGTGAAGTTGAGATAGTGGTCTTCCGATGTGAATATCTGAGAGAAATCAGTCTGTTAGTCAAAACAGCATCAATAATTAAGTCATTTGATGAAGTTGAGATTTTTGAATAATGAAGTGCTTATCTCACTCAAATAAGCATGTTTGTCAAACAAACATCTAAACTTGAGTCATTTGGTGAAGTTCAGATTTTTGACTTCTCAGGTGCTTATCTTGCTGAAATAAGCATTTTAATTTAACCAGCACCAAAAGCTGAGTCGTTTGGTGAAGTTGATATTTTTCACTTCCATCGTGCTCATCTCACTGAAATAAGAATTTTAGTCCAACCAGCATCAAAATTTATGTCCTTTGGTGAAGTTGAGATTTTTGTCTGCTCATATGCTTCTAACGCTGAAATAAGCATGTTAGTCAAACGAACATT
>NW_025979783.1:478-5941 GCF_021869965.1 Rhincodon typus | reverse complement strand
AGGTGACCAAACAGGTGGATGAGGGTAAAGCGGTTGATGTGGTGTATTTGGATTTCAGTAAAGCGTTTGATAAGGTTCCCCATGGTAGGCTATTGCAGAAAATACGGAGGCATGGGATTGAGGGTGATTTAGCGATTTGGATCAGAAATTGGCTAGCTGTAAGAAGACAGAGGGTGGTGGTTGATGGGAAATGTTCATCCTGGAGTTCAGTTACTAGTGGTGTACCTCAAGGATCTGTTTTGGGGCCACTGCTGTTTGTCATTTTTATAAATGACCTGGATGAGGGCATAGAAGGATGGGTTAGTAAATTTGCGGATGACACCAAAGTCGGTGGAGTTGTGGATAGTGCGGAAGGATGTTGTAGGTTACAGAGGGACATAGATAAGCTGCAGAGCTGGGCTGAGAGGTGGCAAATGGAGTTTAGTGCGGAAAAGTGTGAGGTGATTCACTTTGGAAGGAGTAACAGGAACACAGAGTACTGGGCTAATGGTAAGATTCTTGGTAGTGTGGATGAGCGGAAAGATCTCAGTGTCCATGTGCATAGATCACTGAAAGTTGCCACCCAGGTTGATAGCGTTGTTAAGAAGGCATACAGTATGTTAGGTTTTATTGGTAGAGGGATTGAGTTTCGGAGCCATGAGGTCATGTTGCAGCTGTACAAAACTCTGGTGCGGCCGCACTTGGAGTGTTGCGTACAGTTCTGGTCACCGCATTATAGGAAGGATGTGGAAGCATTGGAAAGGGTGCAGAGGAGATTTACCAGGATGTTGCCTGGTATGGAGGGAAGGTCTTATGAGGAAAGGCTGAGGGTTTTGAGGCTGTTTTCGTTAGAGAGAAGAAGGTTAAGAGGTGACTTGATAGAGACATACAAGATCATCAGAGGATTAGATAGGGTGGACAGTGGGAGCCTTTTTCCTCAGATGGTGATGGCTAGCACGAGGGGACATAGCTTTAAATTGAGGGGTGATAGATATAGGACAGATGTCAGAGGTAGGTTCTTTACTCAGAGAGTAGTGGCGTGGAATGCCCTGCCTGCAAAAATAGTAGACTCGCCCACTTTAAGGGCATTTAAATGGTCATTGGATAAACATATGGATGATAATGGAATAGTTTAGGTTAGATGGGCTTCAGATTGGTTTCACAGGTCGGCGCAACATCGAGGGCCGAAGGGCCTGTACTGCGCTGTAATGTTCTATGTTCTATGTATATGTTCGCTTGTGAAGCCAAGTGCAAAGTATTCATTACAAGCCCTCTATCATGCACAGGTTCCCTTTTTAGTTTGTAATAGGCCACTCTTTGTTTAATTGTCCTCTTGCTCTTTATGTATTTATGAAGCATTACTGGGTTTACTTTGACTTTACTTGTCAATATTTTACCATGTCCTCACTCTGCTTTCCCAGCTCCCATCTTTAATTTTTTTCTCTGTACTACTTTAGACTTCATGCGGTTCTGAACTCTTCACATCTAAAAATGCTTCCTTTCCTTTGTCTATTCCTGCCTTATATGCTCTTTGACATCCAAAAGGCTCCAGATTTGTGAATCTAGGAATCAACCTCATGACTGTACTCTGCATCATTTCTTGTGCTCAATTATCTCTCATGTCTAGATGATATTTGCAGTATTGGTGATGCAGTGCAAGCAGCAATCTCTCAACTTCTGTAAAGGTTTCCTCTAATTGTACAGTTTTGGAGTGTAACTCACCATCGTGTTGACTGATTTAACTGCGTTCTGCATTGGCTTAACGTGTTGGGTGTTGATTTTTTTTAGAAAATCTTGCACTTTTTTTTTTATTCGTGATGATTTCCACATGTTCCTGGATTTTATATTTTTTAATTTGCTTCCTGACTGCATTAAATTTTATCTGCTTTTTTTTTGTCCTGGGCTGTATACAACCTCGGTTTTTCGGCTGTTTCATATTCAGATTACTATCTCTTCCCATCTGATATGGTCTGATAATTTGACCATGAGCCACTTTAGTCAAATATTGCTGCAGCCCAGGCTCTCTGTGGTTTCTCCTTTAAGTTAGGAAGATGTATTTATACTGTGCACTCGAAAGAACAATGTGAGGAAATGGTCATTACACAATGCTAAAGACATATTGTTTTTACAGGGAGGCAATGACCAAGTGCTGTTATTGAAAGGCTATTAAGCCAGAAACTCAGATAATGTTCGGAGAACCAGGGTTCAAATCGTGCCATAGCAGATGATGGGATTTGAATTCAATAAATACCGCAGTGAAGAGTGTAATAATGACTGTAAAGTTACTGTCGATTGTTGCAAAAACCCAACTGATTTCATGCTGTCATCTGTCATCCTTACCTGGGTCTGGCCTAAGTGAGGCTCCAGGCACACAGCAATTGGGTGACTCTTAACTATCCCCGGAAATGGCCGAGCAAGCCATTCAGTTGTAACAATTGCTACAAAGTCTCCACAAATAAACTGAAACCTTTTGGACCACCCGTCATCGACCTAGGCACCAGAAATGACAATGGCATAAACAACCCTGTCGACCTTGTAAAGTCTTCTTTAGTAATGAACCTGGCTTCACCTTATTTCCAGGCAGTGTATTCCAGACCTGAGCTACTTGCTGTGTGAAAAAGTCTTTTTCTCATCTTGCATTTGCTTCTTTCACTTTAAAACTGTGCTATCTGGTTCTTGGATCAGTTTACAAGTGGGAACAATTTCTCCCCTATCTCTACTTTGTGTAGACCCCTCATAATTTTGAAACTTTCTGTCTCATCTCCTTAGTCAAAAACAGGGCTGTTTTTGCCATTGTCATTTCTGGTGCCTAGGTCGATAACAGGTGGTCCAAAAGGTTTTAGTTTATTTGTGGAGACTTTGTAGCGATTGTTACAACTGAATGGCTTGCTCGGCCATTTCCGGGGATCGTTAAGAGTCACCCAATTGCTGTGTGCCTGGAGCCTCATTTAGGCCAGACCCAGGTAAGGATGGCAGATGACAGCAGTGAAATCAGTTGGGTTTTTGCAACAATCGACAATAGTTTTACAGTCATTAATACACTCTTCACTGCAGGTATTTATTGAATTCAAATTCCATCATCTGCCATGGCACGATTTGAACCCTGGTTCTCCAAGCATTATCTGAGTTTCTGGCTTAATAGCCTTTCAATAAGAAAAACAGTCCCAACTTCTCCAATCTCTCCTAGTAATTGAAGTTTACCATCCCTGGAACCAATTTTGTAAACCTTTTCTACACTCTCTCCAGTGTGTACACAACTTTCCTAAAGTGTGACACCCTAAATTGGACACTCCAGCTAAGGCCTAACTAGTGTACTATAAAAATTCAGTATAACTCTCTGCTTTGTCCTCTCCACTCCTATTGATAAAGCAGAGAATACTGTATGCTTTATTAGCAGCTCTCTCTTCCTGTCTTGCCACCTCTAATGACTAAAGCACATGTGCACCCAGATCTCTTTGCTCCTGCGCACCCTTTGGAATAATGCTTTTACTTTTACACTGTCTTTCCATGTTGTTTGTACCAAAACATATCACCACAAATTTCTCCATGTTAAACTTCATTTTCCACCTATCTGCCAACTCCACCAACTTGTTAATGTTCTTTTGAATCTGTCCTTCTCTACAGTTTACAATTCTTCTAAGAATTGTAAAGCTTTGAAAGTGTCCCCTGCACACCAAGATCTTGAACATTTATATCAGGAAAGACAAAAGTCACAAATCCAGCCTCTGGGGAACTTCTCTACCAACCGTTCTCCAGCCTGAAAAACATCCAATAACATTTTCTGTCTGTTTCCTATCCCTCAGCCAATTTTGTATTCACATTGCTACTGTCTCTGATATTCCTTGAGCTATAACTTTCCTCAAGTATCCTGTATGGAAGTCCATGTACACCACATCAACAACATTAGCTTCACCAACCCTTTCCATTCCCTCTTAAAAAAAAGCTCCAAGTTAGTTAGACACAACTTTCCCTTAACAAATCCATGCTGGCTTTTCGAATTAAATTGTATTTTTCCATCTGACTATTAATCCTAAACCGAATAATTACTTCTAATAGTTTTCCCACTACCAAAGTTAAACTGACTGGTCAGTAATTGCTAGGCTCATCTTTATAAGCCTTTTTTGTACAAGGGTGTAATGTTTACAATTGTCCAATCCTCTGGAACCATCCCAAATCCAGGAAAGGTTGAAAGATTACTGTTGGTGCCTCTGCAATGTCCACGTTCCCTTCCTCGAGTTTCCCAGGATACATATCACCCAGTGCCTTATTGACTTTAAGTAGCATATCTAATGCATCCTCCTTAATTTTAAATGCTTCTGGTGACTGAATTTTCACCCCCACTCACCGTGGCCTGTGCAGCATCTGCGTTATAGGTACAGACAGGTGCAAATATTCATTTAGCATCTCCGTCATGCCCCTGCCTCTGTGTAAATCTCAAAATGAGATTTTGACTCTATGTAGTTCTACTGTTCTTTTAACCATCTTTTACAGTTTCCGTATTCACCTGAATGTCTTCAAAATCTTTGAAAGATACATACAAAGGTTCTTTTATCTGCTCTTTGATTTCCTTGTTAAATCCACTCCAAACAGTTTGTTCAGTATGCAAAGCTTACACGGAACAAAGGTGGGAGGGCTCCCTATATGGGAGAATGCATTCATTATCAAAGTGAAAGTCAAATTGTACTTCAAGAATGAGGAAAGTGAAGTTCAGGTAGCTAATAAAACATTATTGGAATGTAGGTATCGTTGGCAAGGGTTTATCCCTCTTGCCTTGAGCAAATGCCTTCTTGAACTGTTGTCACCAGTTTGACATGTAGCACGTTTCTCCGGTGCTCCAGATGGTTGTAAAGAGTCAATCGTGGTTTAAACTTGATAGTGTAAGATTTGCAGTTTTGGGGTAATGAGTGAAACGTATTAAGGAAATCCAAGGAGGACATTGAGAGACTGATGAAATGGGGCAGACACATTTTCTCTCTTTCTCACATCTCTCTGTCTTTCATATCTCTCTGTCTCTCTTTCACATCTCTCTCTCTTCCCCCCCCCCATTTCTCTCTCACACACATCTCTCTCTCACATCACTCTCTCTCTCTCTCACATCACTCTCTCTCTCTCTCACGTCTCTCTCTCTCTCTCACGTCTCTCTCTCTCTCTCTCACGTCTCTCTCTCTCTCTCTCACGTCACTCTCTCTCTCTCTCACGTCTCTCTCCCTCTCTCACATCTCTCTCCCTCTCTCACATCTCTCTCCCTCTCTCACATCTCTCTCCCTCTCTCACATCTCTCTCTCTCTCACATCTCTCTCTCTCACATCTCTCTCTCTCTCTCTCTCAACTCTCTCTCTCTCTCACATCTCTCTCTCTCTCTCTCTCTCTCAACTCTCTCTCTCTCTCACATCTCTCCCTCTCTCTCTCTCACATCTCTCCCTCTCTCTCTCTCACACCTCTCCCTCTGTCACATCTCTCTCTCTCTCTCACATCTCTCTCTCT
>NW_025979783.1:0-378 GCF_021869965.1 Rhincodon typus | reverse complement strand
CTCTCACATCTCTCTCTCTCTCTCTCACATCTCTCTCTCTCTCTCTCTCTCAACTCTCTCTCTCTCTCACATCTCTCTCTCTCTCTCTCAACTCTCTCTCTCTCTCACATCTCTCTCTCTCTCACATCTCTCTCTCCCTCTCTCACATCTCTCTCTCACATCTCTCTCTCTCTCTCTCTCACGCCTCTCCCTCTGTCACATCTCTCTCTCTCTCACATCTCTCTCTCACATCTCTCTCTCTCTCTCTCACATCTCTCTCTCTCTCACATCTCTCTCCCTCTCTCACATCTCTCTCTCACATCTCTCTCTCTCTCTCTCTCTCACATCTCTCTCTCTCTCTCACATCTGTCTCACATCTCTCTCCCTCACATCTCTCTC
>NW_025979782.1:0-5942 GCF_021869965.1 Rhincodon typus | reverse complement strand
CCTAGACCCTTTTTCTGATGAAGGGTCTAGGCCCGAAACGTCAGCCTCTCTGCTCCTATGATGCTGCTTGGCCTGCTGTGTTCATCCAGCCCTGCACCTTGTTGTCTCGGATTCTCCAGCATCTGCAGTTCCTACTATCTCATGTAAGCTTGTTGTGATTGGTCATCCAAATGCTTTATGATCCAAGCTATCTGATCTTCAGTGACAATTCTTTTCTATATAGTTATTAGTATTTAATATTCTGCAGCTTCTATGGATTGAGATGCTACCAAGCTGTGAAATAACAATATGATGTGCAAAACATATCGATGATCTGTCAGTATCATGGGTGATCGTTGTGCTAGCTTCGATAACATAAGGATGAGACATAGGTCACATAGCACTGAAGAATTCACTCAAAGTTTATGACAGCACCTTGTATGTATATATGTACATTACAATCGCAGGCTCTTCCAAATCTGGGCTCAAGCTAAGCAATCTGGATGCACTGTTGCATACTTCCCTCAATATACGTGGTGACAATATCTTGAGCATGTTTCTTAAAAGCATATTATATATTTGCTACAAGAAATTACATAACATTGATGAAGTGGAAGAGAATGAGGATGAGCCATCATCATTGCCAGCTTCAGTTGCATACCCTTGTTCAGGATGTCAAGAATTCCTCATATCTTGAATGTTCAGTTGTTTAAACAAGAAACAATAAAACAAATTGAAATTCTCCTGCCCCTAATTTTCTTCTACAATTCTCCCTGTCCATCCTCCACCATTACCAACCACTCAAGACCAAATTGGCAGTAGGGATGCAAAAATGGGAACGGTGTAGAGCAAGTCCAAATCATTAGATTTTATGTGTCATAGTTTTAAAAAAAACAATATGGTCAAACAACCATGGTCAAACTTTACAAATGTTTTCTCTTATATTTCCTGACACTTCCTAGTGTGTTCTGGCTTCAGGAGGTGAGGCAGGCTGCTCAAAATCCTGGATAGATGTGATGTTTTTGGTTTACCTCCACTGGTTTCAGAGGGTCCCAATGAAGGTTGCACCAACTGCTTCAGTGCGGGGGCAGACTCAGCCATCAGTAGACAAGGCTGTAAGTTAAATATCATTTGAGGTTGGATAAGGATTTTATCCTCATTCCGTTCTTAGACCAGTACCACAGCACTTTTCCCATTTTATTGAACAGCAACTGTGATACAGTATAAGGTGAAGAATAAGATCTCTTATATTGATTAAGGCAGAAGACAGTTTGGGTCATGCCCTTCATGGGCTTATTTCAAGTTCCATGATGGCGCTTATTTTCTACAAGGCAGACATTCTTGCAATTACCTGCAGCCCCAATCCATGGGTGTTGAAGTTGGATTCTTCCATACTTTCTGTTACTGGGCAGAGTGTACATGGCAAATGTGTCAGTGACCCACTGTTGCTCAGTCAATGATGTCTCCTAATGTCTAGCTGAGTATTTTATGGATAGAATTGATCTCCCTGATGCTGACTATTACCAGGAACGGTAGCATACTGATTATGTTACACAACTAGAACCCAGAGGCCTGGAGACATAAGTTCAAATCCCAGCCATAATAGCTGGAGAATTTAAGTTTAATTGAAATTAGAAATGAGAAAGTAGCAAAAGCAATGGAAACTATGTAATCACCAGATTGTTGTAAAAATTCATCTGATTCATAGTATCCTTTTGGGTAAGATATCTGCCTCCCTTAGCTGTTCTAGTGTACATGTGATTTTAAATCCACTGCAATGTGAATGATTCTTAACTGTCTTTGAAAGAAGCCCTCTTCACTCATTGGTTATCATGAGGGAGTCCTGTCACACCTTCTTAAGGACAATTAGAGATATGGTATTAAATACTGGCTTTGACAGTCTTGTGCATGTCATTGTGAATGAATAAAAAGGTGTTGTCCCTCCCAGAATGTCTACTTGTGCTCACTTGATAATTATGAATCATCAACTAACTGTCAAACTGGACTCAGCAAAGTGTGCGTTTTTTTCACTGGTGCATAACGGTATGTCCTGTGATGGTGCTCACTCAGAAGGATTGAATTTCTCTAAGGAATCATCACAGGTGCGTCCACAGACTGTTTCTCTACTCACGAAGACCCTGGAGGACAGAAGAAATGGATATGAATTAGTCCTAACAAAGCAACAACCTTGCCAATTAGCATAACCAGTTATCTCACAGTTCAGTCATTTATGAAATAAAATCAGCATGTGTGTCAGAGATAGTTTTTAATTCTGTCACTGGGTATCTGTGAGTTCCAAGTCTCACTTGCTGTGACTGAGAGAAATGCCAAGGTGCCACTTATCTCTACAGCATCCTTCTCTGCATCTGTCAGGCATGCAAAATTAGACCACAAGCGAATGAACTCCAGTTAACTCTACCTCCCTTCATCTGGTGCTCTCCTCTTCCAATAAAAGGACAAACCCATGGGTGGCTGTAGGTCATGTATTCACCCAATGTGTGCCCAATGCTTTTGGTAAGGGAGACTACGAAACAGATGCAACACATTGCATCAGGTTTGAAGTGAACAAATAAATGGAAACTGAAGAAGTCAGTAGGTAGTGAAGAATAGGTGTTCCTGAACCTGAAGTGTGAGAAATGGGGGTTGGGGGGGTGAGGAGGGAGGCGAATGACAAATCAGTGTGATGCTAATGGCTGTAAGACTGGTGGTTGGTGTTAGATAGATGCATGTAGCAACTGTCCTCACTTTTTCTGATCTGTTTCAGCCATAAACCACTTTCTCTTCTGCATTCAAAAACTGGACACAATGCTCCTGCTGCACCCTTTCTGAGCCACTTTCAACCAATCCTTCTTAGTAAGAGAAATAGGTATCTTCCTCTTGTAATTGAGGAGTATCATAGCTGTCCTGCCTGCCTGCAGCCAGCAGTAACTCGGGAGAAACATTGCTAAATCTCAGCATTCTGGGTTCACCTTGATCACATCTTACTGCCTTCTTCCTAAACTTCCTCACTCCTCCAAATTCCAATTTTTCATTTGCTGTTTAAAGAGTAGAGTTTGGAATATGTTGTGCAAGTATGTGTCACGTTTGCTTAAGCAGCCAGGGAAATTCAGATATAAAACTATGGTTATTGAGTTGTGTTGGAGTGAGCCTTTCAGGCTGCTAAGCTTTCCGTTGGGTTGATCACTGGCAATTTATATTCCCCGTCACAATCCCCATCCATAGTTTTGAAACAGCATAAAGTCATAAAGCATGGAAACAGACCCTTTGGTCCACCCAGTCAATGCCAGACATAATACCAAACTAAACTAATGCCATCTGCCTGGTCCTGGTTTCCTATTCATGTACCTGTCCAAATGTATTTTAAACATTGTAATTACTTCCTCAGAAAGTTTATTCCACACTCTGTGTAAAATATTTGCCTCCTATATCTTTTTTAAATCTTTGTCCTCTCATCATAAAAATGTGCCCCCTGGTCTTGAAATCCCTCATCCCAGGGGAAAGACAATTACCATTAACTCTATCTATACTTCTCATTATTTTATAAACTTGTATCAGCTTGTCTTTCAACCTTCCTTGCTCCAGTGAAAGAAGACCCAGCCTATCAGCCTTTCTTTATAACTCAAGCCTTCCATACCGGCAACCCCTGGTAAATCTCTTCTGAACCCTCTCCAGCTTAATAATATAATTTCCAGTTCTCTCTCTCTTTCTTACTCAGTCATCCACCAACAATCAGTGTGATTACACAATTGCAATAAGAAAAGGCTGATGATTATCACAAGCTAGTCAAGCACTTATTTAATTATTTGCAATTATGCAAAAAAACTACCACACTCATTCACAATAGAAACTAATAGATCTCCTGTCATGATACGCTGGATTGTATACTCAAAATAGAGCACAAAGTTTAAAAATAAGAGGTCTTGCTTTTAAGCTAGAGATGAGGGGAATTTATTTTTCTCTGAGCATCATTGATGTGCGGAATTCTCTCGGCAAGAAAATCATGGAGGCTGGTTTATTGAATTAATACAAAGTTTTTGATAGATCGAAAAATTTGTTTGATTTTTGATTGATTGATAAGGGAGTCAAGTATTATGGGGGTAAATAGACAAATGGACAACCACATCAGCCATGGTTCTAATGAACACCACAGCAGGCTCAAATGGCCATACGGCCTACTCTGTTCCTGAGTCATATGTTCCTACACTTATTGATGAGTTAGGACCCTATGTTGTCTTTAAGCAAAGTGGAGTTAGACAGCAGAGAACATTGGGCCATAACCAATGACCGCATGTGGCATTGGAGTCCAGAAGAGGATAGAGGGAGGTAATAGAATCTAATGATCAGGTGAGAAAGGAAAAGTGAGATGTGGGTTGGGGGAGAGAGTCATTGGAGCATTGGATGCTGCATAGGAGTGAGTGCAAAACTAGAGAAAGTCAATATTCAGGAAGGCACAAATTACAGCAGGTTTACTAGAGGAAATTTACAGACTAAGAAGGACTAGACAACAAACGAACAATGGATTGGAGCTGGACTCAATAAGAAATGAGTGAGAGAACGAGTTTAATTTGCAACAGAGAAAGAAGGAAAGCATGAAAACAATGGGGAGAAGGAGGATGTAAACAAAATTGAGGGGCAGGCGGAAGAGTGCAAGGTGGTGAGAAGAAGGAAGCTCAGTCTTTCATTTTTATGTACTTCCATCCTAATCATTTTATTCAGTTACATATTCTCTCCATAGTAGCACTGGTGGAGATAGGCAGCCTCCAGTTGATCCTCTAAAAAACAGTTGGAATAGCTGCTGCACGCCTGAGAAAACTGCCTGCAAAAATTCAAGGTGTAATTCAACAAATTTAACAGAAGAGTCTAAAACAGACTGTAATTTGCAATGCAAGCCTTGTGTCAGAGGTGCCAGAGAAAGTTCACAAATTCACTCCATAACATCACCTGGTGGCCACGTTGCACAATTACACAACATGACAAGTTTACATAGTCATTTCTATTATAAGTATGAACATGGGAATTTGTAAAACTAAAACATCAACACAAAAGTGTTGTAGACATAAGATCTTTATTAAGGTGTAAATAAGGTTCTAATTTACCAACACATTCATTTCTAAGTTAAGATTTTGTCTAATTAGAACATAAAGGGGAAATACGAAAGTCAATTATGCAAGAAAGCACCAAATGTGAGCAGGATATAAGTGATCACAAGGTAATTTAAGAAGTAATTGAAACATGTGATTTATACAAAATTTTCTTATAAATCTAATAATTTTAAATGTTGAAGATAAAACTATGTAAGCTGTAGTTAATCCACATTGCAAATTGCTTAACCAAATTTACTTTTGCATGTACTTACTGTTTCATCTTTAATTGTAACAAAATATGCTATAAAGACTTGAAATAAATACGCTCATTTAATCTGATTCATATATCTAGTTGTAAATTTTGTAATTATTGGATTGACATTTTAATTTAAAAAATTCCTAGGATATTAAATAATTCCATGAACACTTCATATCCCATGGTATATAGTTGAAAGTACAAATGAAGAATGCAACTCAAAATAGAATATTTACTCCCAAAGATAAACAGAGAAGGTTTTCACACAAGCAGTCATTCATCTGAAAGCGTATTATTAATACACCACAAGACACATTATAGTGATTTTAAAGTACTGTATTGCTGTTAGATATAAAGCATGGTCCTTTTCTTACCATTGCTTTAAGTTATTTGGCAACTGATTTCATTTGAGAAATCAGAGAAATCAGGCTGCCTGAAAATTAGCCAAAGTAAATTAAAACAGCAGCCAGCAGTGAACGGTTACAGAGGACAGTGGAAATTGAGGTCAAAGAGGTCACAAATATGCAAGGGGAACCAATTACAACCAGCCTGAGGGTTGTGTATTGGAGAAAACTAAAAGAATTGCAGATGCTGAGATAACAAGGTGTAGAGCTGGATGAACA
>NW_025979781.1:0-5942 GCF_021869965.1 Rhincodon typus | reverse complement strand
GGAATAGTTTAGGTTAGATGGGCTTCAGATTGGTTTCACAGGTCGGTTCGACATCGAGGGCCGAAGGGCCTGTACTGCGCTGTAATGTTCTATGTTCTATTGTTGATTGTTGGGAAAAACCCATCTGTTTCACTCATGTCCTTTAGGGAAGAAAATCTGCCATCCTTACCTGGTCTGGCCTACATGTGACTCCAGACCCACAGCAATGTGGTTGACTCTGAGCTGCCCTCTGGGCAATTAGGGATTGCTGCCTATCAGCGGCACTCTCATCCCATGAATGAATAAAGAAGTCACACGACACCACGTTATAGTCCAACAAATTTATTAGGAAATACACAACTCTCGGAGCACAGACCCTTCATTAGATACACCTGATTCCAAATAAACCTGTTGGACTATAATCTGGTATTGTGTGACTTCTGACTTTGTCCACCCCAGTCCAACACTGGCACCTCCACATCATGGAGCTTTACTCTGTATCTAAACCCATTCTAGACCTGCCCAGACAGTGTTTTACAGGACAGTGTGTTATGGTTGCAGCTGAGGTTATGACTGAACAAATCAGATCCCTGGCCAAAAGCTGCCTTGATAGATCATATTTTGACTTGTTTTGATTTCAACGAAATGGTCCCTGACTGAAACATTATGACACATTTCTGCAGATTTTGCTTTAACAATAACTGACCAGTGGTATTTTCGCCGGACTGTTAATCCAGAGATCTGGTAATGTTCTGGTTATCTTGCATCAACAGTCAGTTTCACTCCCTTTGCATAACACAGCCTGGCTAAAACTAATGTCTTTGGAGCAAGGACTTTCACATTTAAATCCCACCAAGGCAGATGGTGGAATTTGAATTCAATTTTTAAAAAATCTGGAATTAAGAGTCGAATGATGACTGTGAATCCATTGTCAATTGTCGGAAAAACCTGTCTAGTTCACTAATGCCCTTTAGGGAAGGAAATTTGCCATCCTTACCTGGTCTGGCCTACATGTGTCTCCAGACCCACAGCAATGTGGTTGACTCTTAACTGCCCTCTGGGCAATTATAAATTTGAATGTTTTTTTGAATATGAATCATTTATTGTCACGTGTATTCAATGTAAAAATACAGCGAAAAGTGTGTACCTTTGCCGTACATACTTGGCGCTATTCACATTAACTTAGATAACAAAAAAAATTTAAGAGAGTCCAACTTTCCTTTCCGCTGTAGTCCTGCTCTGGGCTTTCAAGCCCTCGCCTCTGCCAGAGCCCCGCTCCGGGCTTTCCAGCCCTCTCCATGCCACTGCCAGCATTCCGCTCTGGGCTGCCTCACCAACCAGCTCTTGGCTGCCTCACTGGCCCGATCTTGCCGCTGCTGCCTCGCTGGGTCCACTCTTGACTGCCTCACCGGCCCACACTCAATCCACTGTCGCTGCAGGACATAACCCACTCATTCAGCTCCCACCATGTGGTTCCCGGTTGTGACCCAGCTCATGGTTAGGGATGGGTAACAAATGCTACCTAGCCAGCAATGCTCTCATCTCATGAATGAATAAAAACAACAGACGGTTATTACAAAAGAAACAAAACTAAAATAATACCAAAGATTTTAAACGCAGTATCATCCCAAAATACTCCTTTATAAATTGAAAATAAAGATAAACAGTTCTTGTACCCAAAACACCACTCTTCCAATTCTCACACCAGAGCCCCTATATCCAACATCTCCATATGTTGAAGTAACTTGTGATTTCCATTTTGAAACTGAAATGGCAAATCAGTGGATGATAATTCAAGGAAGAAGCTGAGTTTCAATGTGCTCAGCTTTAAGCAACCTTTTCAGGGTTTTATCCCAACATCTGGTCTGGGAGGAACAATAGCTTTTCACCCCAAGGTAACCTAATTCATGATATACCATTTCCTTCTCAGAAACAATGCTCTACACAGCCATCCCATTCCAATGACTTCACAGACCTACCCAAAACGCAAATTAAAACTCAGAAAGTCTCCTTCTCTAAGCTATGGGGGTTTCCCTGAGGCTTAAAATAAATATCAGACACAGTTTTGTCCAGACTATTGGTGATGTATATTACAAAATGATATCGAGCCAGCACAGGACTCAAAGTCACTTTTTCACAGATGGATATTGTTGTTGCCATGTGGTCAGTTTCTTTGAAAATAATCATCAGGCTGTTCAACCACATCTGGTTACCTTGCAGTAACACTGTCTCACCCAAAATCACTGGGATCAACAACCAAAGATAACAGGGTGCAGAGCTGGATGAACACAGCAGGCCAAGCAGCATTATCGGAGCAGGAAAGCTGACTTTTTGGGCCTAGACCCTTCATCAGAAGAAATGTCAGCTTTCCTGCTCCTATGATGCTGCTTGGCCTGCTGTGTTCATCCAGCTCTACACCTTGTTATCTCAGATTTTCCAGCATCTGCAGTTCCTACTATCTCGGGATCAACAACCAGTTTGATTCCTTTTAACATAACATTGGGTGGCATGGTGGCTCAGTGGTTAGCACTGCTGTCTCACAGTGCCATGGACCCGGATTCGATTCCACCCTTGGGCGACTGTGTGGAGTTTTTACATTCTCCATGTGTCTGCATGGGTTTCCTCCCACAGTCCAAAGATGTGTAGTCTAGGTGAATTGGCCATGCTAAATTGCCCGCAGTGTTGAGGGACGTGTAGATGAGGTGGGCTATAGGGGGATGGCTCTGAGGGTCACTGTGGACTATTTTTTATTCATTCACAGGATCAGGGTGTCGCTGACCAGACAACATTTATTGCCCATCCCTAATTGCCCAGAGGGTGGTTTAGAGTCAACCACGTTGTTGGGCTGAAGGGCCTGTTTCCACACTGAAGGAATTCTATGAATAACACAGGCTGGCTAAAACAGGTGCAGGGCTGGATGAACACAGCAGGCCAAGCAGCATCATAGAAGCAGAGAGGCTGACGTTTTGGGCCTAGACCCTTCATCAGAAAAGGGGGAGGGGAAGGGGGTTCTGAAATAAATAGGGAGAGAGTGGGAGGCGGATAGAAGATGAGGCACTACAATCAAGCCTACCCCAGCTCAGAGCCTCCCTCTCCCAGACCTGCAAAGGACCTCTCCTGTTTTTTATTCTTCGTAGGATCCACAACCTGAACTCACAATTCTACTCAGGTTTGTTGGACACTAAAAACCGTAAGTACAGTAAACTTACTGGTGCCTACCACCCAAAACGGGCTTCCTCCACCCCCCAAATCCCCAGCCGTACCCAGGACCTTCTCCACAATGCGTCCGCCGCCATTGGCCATGAGGCCACTACCGGAGAACCCACAGATGATGTCACTTCCGCCACCGCCGGGTTCCCCACTTTCGGGACAGCAAACACCATCGCTGCCGTTGCCACCGACACTGAAGTCGCGACCACCCTCACCGCTACTGCCGCCTCCTACCCCGTTCCTCCTACCTCCGACGCCGCTCCGCCCATCACCGACACGGATGCAACTCCAGCCGATGCCGACGCAACTCCGCCCACAGCCGACGCCGACGCAACTCCGCCCACAGCCTCCACAGCCAGCAGCTCCAGAGGAGACAGCAGCACCCAGCCCTGCCGAGTCTTCACCATCCCCCCAGACCTACCCTTTACTGATGACGAACGGTCAGTCCTCAGTAAAGGGCTCACCTTTGTCCCCCTCCACCCACAGATCAACGAATACCGCTCACGCTTGGACATAGAGCAGTTTTTCCGCCGCCTCCACCTCGACGCTTACTTCTTCAACCGTGAACCTAACCCTCCTTCTACTGACGCCTTCTCCCGCTTCCAACACATCCCCTCCTCCTGGACACCATCCCAAGGCCTCCTACCCTCCCTCGACCTCTTCATCTCCAACTGCCGTCGAGACATCAATCGCCTCAACCTCTCCACCCCTCTCACCCACTCCAACCTCTCCCCCGCAGAACGTGCAGCCCTCCGCTCCAATCCCAACCTCACCATAAAACCTGCGGACAAGGTAGGCGCAGTTGTAGTATGGCGCACTGACCTCTACATCGCCGAGGCCAGACGCCAACTCTCCGACACCTCCTCCTACCGCCTCCTTGATCATGACCCCACCCCTGAGCACCAAACCATCATCTCCCAAACCATCCACAACCTCATCACCTCAGGTGACCTCCCACCCACGGCCTCCAACCTCATCGTTCCCCAACCTCGCACTGCCCGCTTCTATCTCCTTCCCAAAATCCACAAACCTGAATGCCCTGGTTGACCCATTGTCTCCGCCTGTTCCTGCCCCACCGAACTGATCTCCAACTACCTAGACTCCATCTTCTCCCCCTTGGTCCAGGAACTCCCTACCTATGTCCGTGATACCACCCATGCCCTCCACCTCCTCCAGAACTTCCAATTCCCCGGTCCCCAACACCTCATCTTTACCATGGACGTCCAGTCCCTCTACACCTGCATTCCCCATGCAGATGGCCTTAAGGCCCTCCGCTTCTTCCTGTCCCGCAGGCCCGACCAGTCCCCCTCCACTGACACCCTCATCTGCTTAGCCGAACTCGCCCTCACCCTCAACAAATTCTCTTTCAATTCCTCCCACTTCCTACAGACAAAGGGGGTAGCCATGGGTACCCGCATGGGCTCAAGCTATGCCAGCCTCTTTGTAGGTTACGTGGAACAATCCCTCTTCCGTACCTACAGCGGCCCTAAACCCCACCTCTTCCTCCGTTACATTGATGACTGTATCGGCGCCGCCTCGTGCTCCCACGAGGAGCTCGAACAGTTCATACACTTCACTAACACCTTCCACCCCAACCTTAAGTTTACCTGGACCATCTCTAACACCTCTCTCCCCTTCCTGGACCTCTTTGTCTCCATATCGGGCAACCACCTAGAAACTGATATTCATTTCAAGCCCACCAACTCCCACAGCTACCTAGAATACTCCTCCTCCCACCCACCTTCCGGCAAAAATGCTATCCCCTATTCCCAATTCCTTCGCCTCCGCCGCATCTGCTCCCAGGATGAGGCATTCCACTCCCGTACATCTCAGTTGTCCTCATTTTTCAAGGACCATAACTTCCCCCCCTCAGTGGTCAAGAACACCCTCAACCGTGTCTCCCACATCTCCCGCAACTCATCCCTCACACCCCGTCCACGCAATAAGAACCAAAAAAAATCCCCTTCGTCCTCATGTACCACCCCACCAACATCCGGATCCAACGCATCATCGTCCGACGCTTCCGCCATCTGCAATCCGACCCCACCACCAAAGACATTATTCCCTACCTACCCTTATCTGCTTTCCGGAGGGACCACTCTCTCCGTGACTCCCTTGTCCGCTCCACACTCCCCTCCAGCTCCACCACACTCAGCACTTTTCCCTGCAACCGCAGGAAGTGCTACACCTGCCCCCATACCTCCTCCCTCACCCCCATCCCAGGCCCCAAGAAGACTTTCCACATCAAGCAGATGTTCACCTTCACATCTGCCAATGTGGTATACTGCATCCGCTGTACCCGGTGTGGCTTCTTCTACATCGGGGAAACCAAGCGGAGGCTCGGGGACCGCTTTGCAGAACACCTACGCTCGGTTCGCAATAAACAACTGCACCTCCCAGTCGCGAACCATTTCAACTCCCCCTCCCATTCCTCAGACGACATATCCATCCTGGGCCTCCTGCAGTGCCACAACGATGCCACCCGAAGGTTGCAGGAACAGCAACTCATATTCCGCTTGGGAACCCTGCAGCCCAATGGTATCAATGTGGATTTCACAAGTTTCAAAATCTCCCCTCCCCCTACCGCATCCCAAAACCATTCCAGCTTGTCCCTGCCTCCCTAACCTATTCTTCCTCCCACCTATCCCCTCCTCCCACCTCAAGCCACACCTCAATCCCCTACCGACCAACCTCATCTCGCCCCATTGACCTGTCCGTCCTCCCTGGACTGACCTATCCCCTTCCTAACTCCC
>NW_025979780.1:3506-5943 GCF_021869965.1 Rhincodon typus | reverse complement strand
CTCTCTCTATCCCTCGCTGAAGTCTCTCCCTCTCTTTCCCTCTCTGTCGTCTCTCTCTCTATCCCTCACTCTGTAGACTCTCTTTCCCTTTCTCTCTCTCTTGCCCTCTTTTGATAGTCTTTCTCTACCCCTTTCTCTGTGGTCTCTCTCTCTCTCTCCCTCTCTCTATAGTCTCTGTCTTCCCTGTCTGCAGGCTCTCTCTCTCGTTCCCTCTCTCTGTAGTCTCTTTCCCTCCTTCCATATCTCTATGTTTTTCTCTTTCTCTTTCCCTTCTGTCATCTGTCTTTCCTTCTCTCCTTCCCTCTATCCAATCTCTTGCCCTCTCTCTTTCTCTGTAGTCTCTCTCTCTCTCCCCCTTTGTTTCTGTCTCTCTGTCTCCTCCTCTGTCTCTCTCTCTCTCTCTGTCTCCCTCCTCCTCTGTCTCTCTCCTTCTCTGTCTCCCTCCTCCTCTGTCTCTCTCCTTCTCTGTCTCTGTCTCTCTCCTTCTCTGTCTCTGTCTCTCCATTTCTCTGTAGTCTCTCTCTCTCTGTCTCTCTCCCTCTCTCTGTCCCTTTTACTCTGTAGACTCTCTCTCTCCCCTCTTTGTAGACTCGGTCTCTCTCTCTCCCTCACTCTCTGTATCTCTCTCTCCCCCTCTCTATAGACTCTGTCTCTCTCTCTCTCTCACTCTCTGTCTCTCTCTCCCTCTCTCTGTGGCCTCTCTCTCTGTCCCCCTCTCTGTAGACTCTGTCTCTCTCTCTCTGTCTCACTCTCTGTCTCTCTCTCCCTCACTCTATAGCCTCTCTCTCTCCCCCTCTCTGTAGACTCTGTCTCTCTCTGTCACTCTCTCCCTCTCTCTGTGGCCTCTCTCTCCTTCTGTCTCTCTCCCACTCTCTGTCTCTCTCTCTCTCCCTCTCTGTAGACTCTGTCTCTCTGCCTCACTTTCTGTCTCTCTCTCTCTCTCCCTCTCTCTGTAGTCTCTGTCTCTCTCTTTCCCTCACTCTCTGTCTCTCTCTCTCACTCTCTGTCTCTCTCTCCCTCCCTCTCTCTGTAGTCTCTGTCTCTCCCTCACTCTCTCTCCCTCACTCTCACTGTCTGTCTCTCTCTCCCTCTCTCTGTAGTCTCTGTCTCTCTCTTTCCCTCACTTTCTGTCTCTCTCTCTCCCTCACTCTCTGTCTCTCTCTTTCCCTCACTTTCTGTCTCTCTCTCTCCCTCACTCTCTGTCTCTCTCTTTCCCTCTCTCTCTGTCTCTCTCTCTCCCTCACTTTCTGTCTCTCTCTCTCCCTCACTCTCTGTCTCTCTCTTTCCCTCACTCTCTGTCTCTCTCTTTCCCTCACTTTCTGTCTCTCTCTCTCCCTCACTCTCTGTCTCTCTCTTTCCCTCACTTTCTGTCTCTCTCTCTCCCTCTCTCTGTAGTCTCTGTCCCTCTCTCTCTGTCCCTCACTCTCCCTCCCTCCTTCCCGACGCTGACCCGCTGCAAGAGCTCCACACAGCGGCTTGTATCTCTCTGGCTCCGGAAGAGCCGGGTCCCTGGATCTGGCTGCAGGGGCGTGGGGACCGAGCGGGAGAACCGCGGATCGGGATCGGGATCGGGAGCAGCGGAGCCCCGGGGTGAGTGAGGTTCACAGGGCACCGTGCACCCTCCTCGGCCCCTCTGCCCATCCCTGGGCACACTACCACTCCTCAGGGCACACTCCCCCCTCCACATTCCTGCAACAAACTCTATCACTGCCAGGAACTAAACAATAACACAGTTCCCAGGCAGCGCCAGGGACAGTGTAGAGGGAGCTTTACCCTGTATCTAACCCCGTGCTGTCCCTGTCCCTCGGAGTGTTTGATGGGGGGGACAGTGTAGAGGGAGCTTTACCCTGTATCTAACCCCGTGCTGTCCCTGTCCCTGGGAGTGTGTGATGGGGGGGGACAGTGTAGAGGAAGCTTTACCCTGTATCTAACCCCGTGCTGTCCCTGTCCCTGGGAGTGTGTGATGGGGGGGACAGTGTAGAGGGAGCTTTACCCTGTATCTAACCCCGTGCTGTCCCTGTCCCTGGGAGTGTGTGATGGGGGGGACAGTGTAGAGGGAGCTTTACTCTGTATCTAACCCCCTGCTCTCCCTGTCCCTGGGAGTGTGTGATGGGGGGGACAGTGTAGAGGGAGCTTTACTCTGTATCTAGCCCCGTGCTGTCACCATCATAGAGGCAAACAAATGGAAACAGACCCTTCGGTTCAACTCATCCATTCCGACCACATATCCTAATTCAATCTAGTCCCATTTGCCAGCATTTGGCCCCTATCCCTCTAAACCCTTCCTATCCATGTCCCCATCCTGATGCCTTTTAAATGCTGTAACTGTACCAGCCTCCACCCACTTCCTCTGGCAGCTCGTTCCATACACGCACCACCCTCTGTGTGAAAAAGTTACCCCTCAGGTCCCTTTTAAATCTTTCCCCTCTCACCTTAA
>NW_025979780.1:3227-3406 GCF_021869965.1 Rhincodon typus | reverse complement strand
CAGACCCTTCAGTCCAACCCGTCCGTGCTGACCCACATATCCTAAATTAATCTCATCCCATTTGCCAGCATTTGGCCCCTATCCCTCTAAACCCTTCCTATCCATGTCCCCATCCAGGTGCCTTTTAAATGTTGTAACTGTACCAGCCTCCACCCACTTCCTCTGGCAGCTCGTTCCAT
>NW_025979780.1:783-3217 GCF_021869965.1 Rhincodon typus | reverse complement strand
CCATTTGCCAGCATTTGGCCCCTATCCCTCTAAACCCTTCCTATCCACGTCCCCATCCTGATGCCTTTTAAATGTTGTAACTGTACCGGCCTCCACCCACTTCCTCTGGCAGCTCGTTCCATACACGCATCACCCTCTGTGTGAAAAAGTTACCTCTCAGCTCCCTTTTAAATCTTTCCCCCTCTCACCTTAAACCTATGCCCCTCTAATTTTGGACTCCCCCCACCCTGGGGGAAAAGACCTTGTATATTCACCCTATCCATGCCCCTCATGGTTTTATAAACCTCTGTAAGGTCACCCCCTCAGCCTCCGACGCTCCAGGGAAAACAGCCCCAGCCTCTCCCTGTAGCTCAAACCCTCCGACATCCTTGTAAACCTTTTCTGAACCCTTTCACGTTTCACACCATCCTTCCTACAGCAGGGAGACCGGGATTGATTCCAAAAGTGGCCCTAACCAATGTCCTGTACAGCCGCAACATGACCCTCCCAACTCCTGTACTCAACGCACTGACCCATAAAGGCAAGCGTACCAAACACCTTCTTCACCACCCTGTCTACCTGCGACTCCACTTTCAAGGAACTATGTCCCTGCGACCCAAGGTCTCTTTTGTTCAGCGACTCTCCCCAGGACCTTCCCATTAAGTGTATAAGTCCTGCCCTGGTTTGTCTTTCCAAGATGCATGCACCTCACATTTATCTAAATTAAACTCCATCTGCCCCTCCTCGGCCCCATCCGATCACGATCCCATTGCACACTGAGGTAACCTCCTTCGCCGTCCCCTACACCTCCAAATTTTGGTGTCATCTGCAAACTCACTAACCATCCCTTCTACGTTCTAGATCTGGGTGAATCTCTCTCCTCCTCCTCTTAAAACCATGACCTCCGCCACATTCAGTAACATCCCCTGTCACTGATCCCCGACTCTCCCGGGGGGGGTGCCCATTGACCACAAACTGAACGTGGACCGGCCCCACGTAAACACAGGGGCTACAGGAGCAGCTCAGAGGCTGGGAATCCTGCAGCGAGTCACTCCCCTCCTGTCCCCCCCCTCCCCCCAAAGCCCTGTCCCACCATCAACACAAGGCAGGAGGGTGATGGGATACTCCCCACTTGCCCCCGGATGGGGGCAGCTCCAACAACACTCGAGAAGCTCGACACCGTCCAGGGACAGAGCAGCCCCCCCCCTCCCCAGCTCCCGCTCGACTGGCACCACATCCACAAACACCTGCTTCCCCACCCCCCACCGCTCAGGCACAGCCGCAGCAGTGTGTACCATCTACAAGACGCCCTGCAGGGACTCACCGAGGCTCCTCTGACAGCACCTTCCAAACCCCCCACTGCCCCTCTACCATCTAGAAGGACAAGGGGCGGGGGGGGGGGTGCAGCAGGTACATGGGAACACCAGCCCCCTGGGAGATCCCCCCCCCCCGAGCCCACCCCCCGCCCCGACTTGGAAATATATCGGCCGTTCATTCAGCGTGACTGGGTCCGAATCCCTGGAATTCCCTCCCTGAGAGGGACGTTGTGGGTCTACCCTACAGCACATGGACTGCAGCGGTTCAAGGGGGCAGCTCACCCCCCCACCTTCTTAAGGGGGCAACTAGGGATGGGGCAATAAATGCTGGACCCAGCCCAGCGATGCCTACATCCCATTAAATAAAATTCCAGAGCCGGTCTGCCAAGTGTTTACACCTTTCCATCTGCACCAGATACCACCATTCCCAATCCCCATTCCCATTTCCAGTCCCAATCCCCATTCCCCATTCCCAATCCTTTTTCCCATTCCCATTCCCAATCCCTTTTCCCAATCCCCATTCCCATTCCCAATCCACATTCCCAATCCCCATTCCCCATTCCCATTCCCAATCCCTTTTCCCAATCCCCATTTCCATTCCCCATTCCCATTCCCAATCCACATTCCCATTCCCCATTCCCATTCCCAATCCCCAATCCCTATCCCCAATCCCAATCCCCAATCCCATTCCCCCTTCCCCTTCCCCATCCCCATTCCCATTCCCCATTCCCAATCCCAATCCCAATCCCATTCCCAATCCCAGTCCCAATCCCATTCCCACTGCAGTCCCTCATCACGGTCTCCCGATTGGAATCTGATCTCCATGCTGGGTTTTCCACACAGGGCTCTGCAATGAGAGGGTCCGGCCGCACGGGAAGGCTTCCTCCCGGAGTTCCCTGGAGGATTTACCGCTCCCCATCCCGTCGTTATTCCGAGCACTGAGCACCGTCTCAGAGAATGACCCCCCGATGGACTGGAGCGTGCTCACTATCAGCCTGCAGGAGGAGAGCCGGCAGCAACAGGACCCAGGCCAACTGGTGCTAGGACCCAGCGCAGGTGAACACCCGCTCCCTCAGCCTGGTGCCCCTCAGACCCTCACCCTCACCCTCACCCTCACCCTCACCCCCTCACCCTCACCC
>NW_025979780.1:361-683 GCF_021869965.1 Rhincodon typus | reverse complement strand
CCCTCACCTCCCTCACCCTCACCCTCATCCTCATCCTCACCCTCACCTCCCTCACCCTCACCCTCACCCTCACCCCCTCACCCTCACCCTCACCCTCACCTCCCTCACCCTCACCTCCCTCACCCTCACCCTCACCCTCATTCTCATCCTCACCCTCACCCGCACCCTCACGCTCATCCTGACCTCCCTCACCCTCACCCTCACCCTCACCTCCCTCACCCTCACCCTCACCCTCATCCTCACTTCCCTCACCCTCACCTCCCTCACCATCACCCCCCTCACCCTCACCCTCACCCTCACCCTCACCTCCCTCACCCTCACC
>NW_025979780.1:0-261 GCF_021869965.1 Rhincodon typus | reverse complement strand
CACCCTCACCCTCACCCTCACCTCCCTCACCCTCACACTAACCCTCAACCTCACCTCCCTCTGCCTGGCACCCCTCAGACCCTCAACCTCACCTCCCTCACCCTCACCCTCATCTCCCTCACCCTCACCCTCACCCTCACCCTCAACCTCACTTCCCTCAGCCTCACCCTCACCCTCAACCTCACCTCCCTCGCCCTCACCCTCATCCTCACCCTCAACCTCATCTCACTCACCCTCACCCTCACCCACCCTCACCCTCAA
>NW_025979779.1:0-5943 GCF_021869965.1 Rhincodon typus | reverse complement strand
TTCCTCAGAACACCTGAGGAAGGGTCACCGGACCCGAAACGTTAACTCTGTTTTTACCCTCACAAAAGCCGCCAAAACCGCCGGGCTTTTCCAAGAAACTTGGTTTTTGTAAAGTTCTAGAAAACAGCAGCATAACTTGGCTATCCTTACACTGAATGCCCCTTCCTAGCAGGCAACATCCCGGTTAACCTTTTCTGTACCCTCTTCAAAGCATCCACATCATTCTGGTAGCGTGGCTTCCAGAACTGTACACAAGCAATTTTAATTCCACATTTTGAAAGGGTCTAAATTTTTAAACAAAATTTGAGTTGCCAGGCTGACCCACAAGTGACTTCACTTCAAAAAACATAGAATAGGTTGTGAAACATACAATATGCGAGAGAGATACAAGTGTCGTAATTGTGCACAGATTTGGATATAAGCTGGTTCAGTCCTGGATGTGATCAATAGAATCAGTAACCTTGCAGTCCAAGCCCTGACATCAAATGGAACCCTTGCCATCAGATATGGCAAGGGAACAGCCTCTCCCCAGTGCTATTCGCTGGTGCCTCTGGAGGTCGGATGATGTGCTGAACTTCTTTGTCTCCCTCCAGTGTGGATGCGCTGGTGAACTGTCGGGTCCTAGAGGAGGCTTTTAAAGATAGCCCCACAATCAGAGCTATTAAAAGGCTGGCTCTCAGCGGCGTGACTGATCTGATGTCTCCGCAGAGTAGGTGATTGACCGAACATGTTCCCGCACACTGAGTGAGCAAACGGCCTCTCCCCAGAGTGAACTCGCTGGCGCCTCAGCAGGGTGGTTGACTGAGCGAGTCCCTACCCACGCTCAGAGAAGCTGAACCACCTCTTGTTGGTGTGACTGCATTGGCAAGTTTCCAGTTCAGATAGGGACTGGACTGTCCTCCCGCAGTCCCCACATTTACACGCTTTCTCCATGTCGCAGATTTCCTTCCCAATCTAGATTCGACAAATCACTGAAGCTTCATCCAGACACACAACAAACTGCCTGCTGTGAACAGTATCATTGTTTTAACCTGTGATTTGGCTGAAGCCTTTGCATACTCAGTGCACACATGCAGTCAGGTATATGTGTGTGTGTCTCTGTGCTTTCCCAGTCCTTATGTTTAATATCTTTTCAAAAATGCAAAACAGAAAAACATTTTTCCTTCCACATTCGAGGGCCAATGATATCCTCAGCAAACTCTAATCAATATCATACAGGCAAAACAAGGTATTTTGTGAAGTGAGAGAGAAAATGGAATAAAAATTAAGTCGCCTTAGTCCTACCAGACCGTAGGGGCTGCTGTCTCATTCGAGGGAAAGAGACGACTGGTAGTGGTTTAGCCTGAGGGTCACCACGCCTCAAACAAGGGGACAGGTTAAGAAGGACAGTCCTTCCTGATAACCTCAGTTGGATTGGGAATTGAACTGAGGCCGTTGGCATCAGGCTGCACCGCAATCCAGCCGACTGAGCCAATGGCCTTCAGAGCTGGAAAAAAAAGTTCCCGGAATTCCGTAGACTGGAAAATCCAGTAGATGGGGGAGGAATGTGGGACGATGAGCTTCCTCTGGATAAATGTTGGTGAGAGTAACAGAGATTCTGAGTCTGTCTCCGATCTAGTGCTGACTGAAGCAGAGACAGGGAGACAGTGGCAGAGAGGAGTTTGTGGGAGCTGGAGGTGAGACAGTGGCACTGGACGCAAACGGAGTGACGCCAACACCAAAGGAAGGAGACGGTGCCTGGAATGAAGGAGGATAAAATGCAGCAGCGTGTGTGTCCCCTGAGGGTGTGCATTGATGCTGGTCCCTAGTTGAAAATGCCCCTGGTCTATCCTGTGCAAAGTGCTGTCCTTTCAAACAACACTGGGACAATCTGCAACAAAACCTGCTGCTGGGACTCCAAGGTTCCGGGGGAGGGCTGAGGGACTGCGCATGTGCGGGGCCGGGCGGTGTCGTCACAAAGGGCCGGGACACGGTTCGCCTATGGGAAGCCTTGGAGGACCGGAAGGAGTCTGGTCCTCCTGCCAATCAGAGCTCCCCCATTGTCTGAATGTGGAAGTTGGACAGTGAGCTCCTGAAGCTGCCCCATTGCTGCTCAGCAAAGCTCCTGCTTCTGCTCCTCTCTGTCTGAATGAAGATTGAGCTTCACCCCCAGACTGCAACTTCCTCCTCTGTCCAACATCTGTGAGCACAGCACTCTCTTTTCTCACCCACACCCTTTTCCATGTCTTTTCTCATTCTGGGGTTTAAGTGTTGTATTGCAGCAAGTGGAGGGAAAGGGAGTGAATCCACAGTGGGGGCAGACTCTGGAAAGTTTGATCCAGGTCTCATTCTCTCTTTTAAGATATTGACATCCTTTGCTCCCTCAGCTTAACACATCTGGCTCAAAGGACGGCCTCTTCCTTTAAGTTCGCAATTAAAGGGGCGGATTTCTAGGAGATGGCCGGCATTTAAAGGGACAGCAAATTGACATCAGACAGAGATATACAGTGTGTTCTTTTATGCCACATTTTAAGGAAACTAATAACAAGAGTACATGAACACCAACTGACTACAAAAAGACACGACCAATACTCACTCCTCTCAATCCACATGGACAAGGAGAACCACGACTTCGACTGGGACAACACCAAGATCCTGGGACAGGCTAGGCAGAGACAAGCACGAGAATTCCTGGAAGCATGGCACTCCACGAAGCATGCTTTTAATAAACACATTGAACTCGACCCCGTATACATTCCAGTGAGGAGGAAACCCGGAAGTGAGGCAACCCATCGCAACGGACCCCAGAGTTTAAAAGCCAGGCGGGAAAACACACCGACGCTTCATCAGAGGCTGCACAACAAACCAGCTCGGCGAGCCAACCAACCTCAACACCCACAACCTGAGCTCCAAACCTTAATTCAATGATGAGTTGAAGCCACAAACACACACAGGACACGTGTACAAACTCTCCCACTTGGAAAAGCAGGACGTGTTTTCAGACTATGGACCTGGTTAAAGCTCTTTCTGCAGTCAGTTCTCTAGAGCACTCCCAATTGGTTTGACTTTGAGCTTTTCTGGTCACAGTGGTGCCTCACATCATTTGTCACAAACAGACATCCCATGGGCAGGGAAAATCTGAGAATCCCGGAACGTAGTTGGGGATGAATGTGGGATGATGAGCTAAGTCTGACCTAGCGCTGATTGAAGCAGAGACAGTGGCAGAGAGGAGTTTGTGGGAGCTGGAGGTGAAACAGTGGCACTGGACGCAAACGGAGTGACGCCAACACCAAAGGAAGGAGACGGTGCCTGGAATGAAGGAGGATAAAATGCAGCAGCGTGTGTGTCCCCTGAGGGTGTGCATTGATGCTGGTCCCTAGTTGAAAATGCCCCTGGTCTATCCTGTGCAAAGTGCTGTCCTTTCAAACAACACTGGGACAATCTGCAGCAAAACCTGCTGCTGGGACTCCAAGGTTCCCGGGGAGGGCTGAGGGACTGCGCATGTGCGGGGCCGGGCGGTGTCGTCACAAAGGGCCGGGCCCCGGTTGACCAATGGAAAGCCCTGGAGGACCGGAAGGCGTCTGGTCCTCCTGCCAATCACAGCTCCACTATTGCCTGAATGCGGAAGTTGACAATGAGCTCCTGAAGCTGTTGCTGTTGCTCCTCTCTCTGTCTGAATGAAGATTGAGCTTCGCTCTAGACTGCAACTTCCTCCTCTGTCCATCATCTGTGAGCACAACACTCTCTTTTCTCATTCACATCCTTTTCTATTTCTTTTCTCATTCTGGGGCTGAATTCGCTGATTTGTAGTAACTGGAGATAAAGAGGGTGAATCCAGGGAGGAGGCAGACTCTGGAAATGGTTGGTCTAGGTCTCTCTCTTAAAGACATTGACATCCTTTGCTCCCCCAACAAAATGCATTTGTTTGCCTTGCTAAAAGGATGGTCTCTCTCCTAAATAAAGGGGTTATTTCCCTGGGAGATGACTGAATGTAGGGGGATTGTAAGTTAATATCAGAGAGAGACTTATCTCGTGTCAAAAATGCACAAAATATCGTACTATATACATATTTATGTTCCTCAAGTAAAATATGTTAATTAATATTTCTCATTTTGTAACGTAGTCCTTTAGCTATGTTATGTATTTTCCCGAGTGCACGGAATGAGTCCATTCAGCCGCTTGATCCTACAGCGACCCTCAGTTTAACAATCTATTTAATCTCATTCCTGCTCAATGTTGCTGTCATCCTCCAAATGCGCGTCCAGTCTCATTTTGAATTCATTGCCCAACTCTGTTTTCACCCGCCTCATGAACGCTGTGTTCCAGGCCACCAGGACCACTCGCTGCACATACAGTGTTGTATCTCTAACTGACGTTGCAACACAGATTCAGTTTAGTTCTATATCAACAGGCGAGCTGCCTGGTTGAAGATTTTTGGGTCTGTGTGGCCCCGGATAGGAGGAGATGGGTGTGTGGTCTATGAGAATTGCCATGAATCAGCACCTTCAGGAGAAAGGGGAGAGGGGAATATGTGAGAGTGAGAGTGGAGGGAGAGTGACTGTGTGCGATGGAGATCTATAGCTTTGGCTGAACCAGAGGGGACAGAATGTGCCCATGGGAGCCAGAGTTTCTGTTTTGAGTTTCTCCCCCGGACTGACTGTGTGATCACCTTTTGCAGGACGTTAAAAGGGGAACGACCTACAGACGAATCTCAAACCGAAGATCTGACGGAGTCACTCAAGTTTTTGTTTGTTTTTTATTTTGGCGACAGCCTTCTAACGCGGAATGAGAAATATTGTCCATTCTGCCAGCGTGACTGTGAAAGCATCACGACACCGACGCGTTTGAAGCAGTTGTAACTGAGTGAGTACCTCGCCATTCCCGGCGGGGAGACCCAGTCACCAAACCGGAGAGACGCAAGGGATCCAGGATGGAGAAACCGTGGAAATGTGGGGACTGCGGGAAGGGGTTCAAAGCTCCGTCCAGGCTGGAGATCCACCAGCGGGTCCACACCGGGGAGAGGCCGTTCTCCTGCCCCGTCTGCGGGAAGGGATTCACCAACTCGTCGTCGCTGGTGACCCACCAGCGGGTCCACACCGGGGAGTGGCCGTTCTCCTGCTCGGTGTGCGGGAAAGGCTTCAGTGATTCCTCCCACCTCCTGATCCACCGGCGGGTCCACACCGGGGAGAGGCCGTTCACCTGCACCGTGTGCGGGAAAGGATTCAGCAACTCGTCCGCCCTGCTGACCCACCGGAGGGCCCACTCCGCCCACAGGCTCCCCGCTCGGCCGGCCAGCGGGAAGGGGTTCCCCGCCTCTCCCGTCCCTCCGGCTCACGGGCGGCTACAGTCCGGGGAGAGGCCGTTCTCTTGCTCCGAGTGCGGGAAGGCGTTCAGCCGGTTCTCCCACCTTCAGACCCACCGGCGGGTCCACACCGGGGAGAGGCCGTTCTCCTGCTCGGTGTGCGGCAGGGGCTTCGCCCAGTTGTCCCACCTCCTGACCCACCGGCGGGCTCACACCGGGGAGAGACCGTTCAGCTGCCCGGTGTGCGGGACGGGATTCAGCGAGTCGTCCAGCCTGCAGAAGCACTGGCGGGTCCACACCGGGGAGAGGCCGTTCTCCTGCTCGGTGTGCGGCAAGGGCTTCAGCCAGTCCAGCACTTTGCTGGCTCACAAGCGGGTCCACACCGGGGAGAGGCCGTTCCCTTGCTCGGTCTGCGGGAAGGGCTTCACCCAGTCCTCCAACCTGGTGAGGCACCAGCGGGTCCACACCGGGGAGAGGCCGTTCACCTGCCCGGTGTGCGGGAAGGGCTTCACTCAGTCCTCCACCCTCCTGAAACATCGCGGCCGACACGCGGAGTAGGGGACCCTCCCCCCAACTGTTCTCTTTTTGGATATTTTCAATGATTCTGTTCAGAGATGTTCTCCATCTGATGGCCCAGATCTCACACTCACTCACACTCACAC
>NW_025979778.1:0-5943 GCF_021869965.1 Rhincodon typus | reverse complement strand
CAGTTCTGAGGAAGAGTCACTGGACCCGAAACATTAACTCTGATTTTTTTCTTCACAGATGTTGCCAGACCTGCTGAGCTTTTCCAGCAACTTCTGTTTTTGCTTTTCTCTGAGCATGGAGCTGGACAACATTAGTAGGGTGTTAAATGAATGCTTCACTTCTGTCTTCATTTTGGAGAAGGAGGATGTAGGTACAGAATTTGGAGAGAGGGACTGTGAGGTTCTTAAGCAGTTTAAAAAAATGAGGAGATATTGGAGGTTTTGACAGAACTGTATCTCAGGATTCTGTAGGAGGTGACAGAGGAAATTACATGAGCTCTGACCCAAATTTTTAATTCCTTTCAGGCCACAGGGAAGGTACTGGAAGGCTGCGGGACAGCTAATGGTTTCACTTTTCAAGAAGGATGGTGGAGATTAACCAGGGAATTACAGACCAATGAGTCTCACATCAGTGGTAGGGATACTATTGGAGAAAAATCTGAAGGACAGAATTAATTTCCACTTGGAGTAGCAAGGTTTGATCAGGGATAGGCAGCATGGTTTTGTCAGGAGAAGCCATGCCTAAAAAAAAATTGATTGAAATTTTTGAGAAAGTGATCAGGCGTGTTGATGATGGTAGTGTAGTTCACGTAATTTATAGAGATTTCAGGAAAGCCTTCGATAAGGTCCCACCTCGGAGACTGTTAAACAAGGTCAAGGCACATGGGATCCAGAGTAACTTGGCAAGATGTATCCAAAATTGGCTTAGTTGTAGGAGAAAGAATTGGTGGTAGGAGGCTGTTTGTGATCAGAAGCCGGTATCCTGTGGTGTGCCATAGGGATCAGTGCTGTGTTCCTTATTGTTTGTAATATATTGATATAAACTATAGAGGTAAGAATGATGGTGTGCTGATAAATAAGTTTGTGGACAAGAAGATTGGCTGAGTGATTAATATTGAGGAGGAAGGTCTTGGGTTACAGGAAAGTATAGACAGATTGGTCAGATTGAATGTAACCCTGAAAAGTGTGATGAACTTTGGAAGAAGTAGCAAGACCAAGGGAGTATGCAATGAATTGTGGGACACTAGGAAGCCCTGAAGAACGGAGGGATCTTGAGGTGCTTGTTCACAGATCCTCAAAGGTGGCAGGACAGTTTAATACGTTGGTTAAAAGCGCTTACAGGCCACTTGCCTTTATCAGTTTTGGCACAGAATTTTTGTGCAGGGAGGTTATGTACATAACTTTGGTTAGACACAGCTTGAATTATATGTGCAGTTCTGGTCACCATACTATAGAAAGAATGTGTTTGCACTGGAGGGGTCGCAGAGTAAATTCAAGATGGTGCATTTTAGCAAAGAGGAGAGGCTGGATAGACTCGAGTTGTTTATTTAGAGCAGAGAAGTCTGAGGAGGGTTTGCGGTATATAAGGTTACGATGGGCATGGACAAGGTGGATAGGAAGCAGCTGTACCCCTTAATTGAAGGACCAATAGTGAGCAGGCATAATGTTTAGGTGAAGGGCAGGAGCTTTAGAGAGGATTTGAGGAAATATCTTTCCACCCAGAGGGTAGTGTGAATCTGAAATACACAATCTGGCAGGTTAGCAGAGTTAGGAAATCTCACAATCTTTAAAAAAAAATGTGGATTAACACTTCAAATAACATTCAATCAGCCAAGGTGCTATCAGCCAAGTGCTGGCAAATGGGATTAGTGTAGATAAGTCAGCACATACTCAATGGGCCGAAGAACCCGGTCTGTGCTGCATGACTGTATAACAATGACTACTAACCTGCTACTATCCCTCTAATTAAAACGAGTCATGGCTGTAATGTATAAAATGCAGTTGCTTCTTGAATGCATTCCCTCTTGAAGCTAGGACTTTAAATTATTCTTTAGATGATTTAAACACATTTAAATTAATATTTCATTAAATCATTTTTAGGTATTATGTCCCAGATTTAATTTGTAATATTTTTAAATTTTCCAACAACTCAGAACTATCCAACCGAAGTAAAAAAAATATACTATTCCAATCCATAAGGGGGAAACTTTATGAGGCCCGCAAGAGCAGCAAACATGGCGGGCAGAATGAATTAATTAGGCAGGAGGTGAAATGTCATTTTCCTGACAGCAGGTTCAAATTTAGAGATTAACTCAACAGGATGTTTGTGGTGGATTGGGCCTCACACCATCCCGTGGCAGGTTAGTATTTGTGAGACATTTGCACGCTAGGAATATTCATCGTAATTAAATCTTTTTAAAAATCACACCCCACTTTCATGGCAATGTCAGCAGTGTGCGAAATTTTGTGGCATCGAATTTCCTTTGATATAAATATGTCATGCAACTATCACCTTTGCGGAGTTGCCGGTTTCTTTGTTGATCTCTGTACCACATGGCGAGGAGTAAGCAAACGGCAGTTTGCACTGAGAGTCAGGAACTGGAAGAGTAAATCAGTAGTGAAAGAGAGGCGCGTAGTAAAATTGAGGACAGGGAACAAAGAATCCTGGGAAGATCAGACAGCAGAGTCGGAGGCTTGCAAGAATGAAGATCTGGCATTTTGGTGCGGTGGAAATGTAAGAAAATGAGCAGCCTCAAGGGCAATGTCAGTATTATCCCATGTAGTCCATCTCAGAACACAAAGACAGTGCAAAGACAGGAGAATGATGAACAGCCTCATGTTTTGTACAGGTTCTTTTACAGTTTCACCTATACCTGCTACGTCGCCAGCTGTTAACATGCTCACCACTGAAATCCTTTCCCTATCTTAGGGCTGCATGTGCCTCCCCATACATGTCTGTGGCATTTTAAATGATTCAGCATAAAATGCCAATGGCAGAATGCAAATGGAAAGCTCATGGGACCCTGGGGAAAATGGCAAGTTATGTGATGGTGCATGTTGAAGCTATTTGCAGTGGGGTTCTGCAGGACTCAGTTCAGCTTAAATGTAGGGGCATGATTTAAAAGGTTTCAAGTGAAATGAAAATTGATTCTGTGGTTGATAGTGAGAAAGGAAGCTGGAAGAAAAATATCAATGGACAGTACAGTGTGCAGTAAAATGGCAAAGAAATTCAATACAGAAAATTGTGAAGTAATGTATTTGGAAAGGACAAACACAGCAAAGTAATTAATAAATGGTAGGATTCTTGGAGGTACAGAGGATTTTCGGAGTCTATATCTACAGATCCCTGAAGGGAGCAGGGCAGACAAGTAAGGCAGCTAAGAAGGCATGGAAGAAACTTTCCTTTACTGGCTGAGGCCTAGATCAGGGATCTGAAACCTTTAGTTCTGGAAACCTGGCAGCTCTTTAACATCTTATTTACATCTCCCAATCTTTTCAATCTGGATTGTATTAACATGAAGAGAGCCCAAAAGACATTCAGTCAAAAAGAGTAGAGCTGTGTTTTATTGTGGGGTGAAAAAACTAATCATTATACTGCACGTCTCCATTTAAATTATCATTTTAACGAGAAAACATCATTATGCTTAAATAAGCCTGTCTGAGTGGTATAGCTATACCATGGTTATAAATTATGCCTTTGGTTTGGAGAAGAGGTTTTCAGTTTGTAATTTCTTTTTAAATAGCTTAAATGATAAATTATAATGAATACGCTATTAGAGGCTTTTCTTAACCATGTGACTCAGCTGAAAACACTGTTAATTCTATGTAGTTCAAGTTAATGCTCTTTTAAAGTTGACTCTACTGGTAAAATAGTAAAATAAAAACATGATAATTCGGAGTGAGGTCTATATTTATTTGATTTTTTTATATTGATACATAAACTCAATCCACATACTTTATCATCGTAAGCATTTTACCAGAAATACTTGGCAAAATGTAACGTATTTAGTTCAGAAATAATGATTTTTCATTTTGCAACTCACAATAACTTTTATTTAGGATTTTGTTTTGAAGAAGGATCTTCCAGTAAAAACAGTTGCCAACCCAATAAGCAGGACAATTAGGTTAGAGCTGTACAAAACACCAATCAGACCACAGTTAAAGCACTATGGATGGTTCTGGTAATTGCACTATAGGAAGGGTATGATACCATCATACAGTATGCAGAAGATGATGAGTTTGAGCAATAAGGAGATTGAATAGGCTATAGTTGTTTGATTTGGAAGGAGCTTGAAGGAAATGTTAATTTACATGTTGAAAATTATGAGGGGAGCCTAGACAACCTGCATAAAATTAACATATTTCCCATTCAAAGCTCCATAATGAGAGCACATAGATTTAAAAGTATTTGATTCAAAGGTTCTAGGTGAGTTTATGTGTAATCTTTTTCACTGAGGTGTTAGTGTGGACTTGGAAATCTCTGCAAAACCCTAACGCTGCATTTAAAAAATACCTGGCAATGCATTTGAGGTGCTATAACCTACTGGGCTGCAGACCAAGAAATGGAAGATGGGATTATATTTGATAACTTTTTCCTGCCAGCATGGACCCAATGGGTTGAATTGCATATTTTGTCATTTTACTTGCAAAATCTTTGTTTTGAATACCCTCCATCTAGAAAATAAGCTAGAGCATTGTTCGTTTTTTATGGTCTTGTTAACTTGTGTAGCTACTTTCTACATCTGTAAACCTTAGATCTCTTTGGTCTTCTACTCTAGTTGGATACTTATTTTCTAAAATGTATGTGCTCTTATTCCAATTATCAAAGTATACATCTCATAATCATCTATATTGAAGTTGATGTACCAACTTTTTTCTTCAAAAACACATCAAGTTGACTAAGCTCTTCAAATTGGTGTTGCATCCTTTAGGTTTGCGTGCATGTTCTTGTTCTGTCAAGCGTTTTGAGAAATGTTCAGTATTAAAGGTAATATAAATGGATGTTGTTATCACATTTATTATTAGATTTTAAGCTATACACTTTTGATTTTATTAATATTAAAGTAAATAAACTCCATCCAGTTCAATAGCATGACCAAGATCACTGATTTTTTTAAATGGAAAAACTCATGGAAATTTTAAACTTTAAATGAGAAAACATTAAAGTAAACTTCCAAAACCCTTAAATATAAACAAAATTTGACTTATTTAGTCAATATAAACCAATGTCTCTAATTGCAAACAGAATGCAGTCTCCCTAGCATAACTAAAAATCCTAGAAGTACATGCAATAAAAACAAAATTTGAACTATTCAGTTAATCATAAATCAGCACTCCTGGTCAGGATTTACAGTTCCAAAGAGAAAACACAGACGTGCAAACACAGCTGAAAAGAAGAACATGCCATTCTTTTTTATTATTAGTCCAGTATTCATAACCTAACTATAATTCTAGTATTCATCATATTAATAACAATTAGGCTGCTCATTTTAATATACATCAGCAAGTAAATACTTTTTATTAAAGCCAATAAAACTTTAAAGTCAAATTCCAAAAGTAATTGTGTTGCACTTGATTATTCTTTATTGTGATAAACAAATTTCAAACATTGTACAAAGTTGTTTCTGAAAAATACATTCCATTAAACAATACATACACAGATTTAATAAAGGTGAGCAAAATCATGAAAGGTTATAACTGAATGAAAAGAAGCTGTTTCCAGCGCCAAAACAATCAGCTGCTGCAGGGAACAGATTTAAGATGACTGACACAAGGACACAAAGTAAGACGATAAAACATTGTTTTTACGCAGCAAGTTTCTATCTAGTATGAACTACCTGAAAGGGTGTTGGAAGTTGTTTCAATAAGGACATTCATAAATAATTGATTAAAAAAAAGAAAACAGGGTCATACGATAGAGCGGGGGAGGGGGGGTGGTTGTGGGAGATTAACGTAGTTGAATTTCTCAACTAAAGAGCTGCAACAGGCATTATGGGCCGAATGGCTACGCACAACGAAACTACAAATCTCAATGAGACAACAAGGTGCAGGGCTGGATGAACACAGCAGGCCAAGCAGCATCATAGGAGCAGAGAGGCTGACGTTTCGGGCCTAGACCCTTCC
>NW_025979777.1:0-5943 GCF_021869965.1 Rhincodon typus | reverse complement strand
CGGATCTGGACCCTTCTTCAGAAAAGGGTCTGAAGAAGGGTCCAGACCCGAAACGTCAGCTTTTCAGCTCCTCTGATGTTGCCTGGCCTGCTGTGTTCATCCAGCTCTACACCTTGTTATCTCACACTCCAGCATCGGCAGTTCCTACTATCACAGACTATCCAATCTCTCTTTAAAATGAAAACTCTCCAGCCCAGGTGACATTCTGGTAAATCTCCTCTGCACACTCTCCAGGGTAATCACATCCTTCCAATAGAGTGGTTCCAGAACTGCACAGAATTCTCTAGCTGTGGCTCAACCAATATTTTGTACAGCACCAGCATAAAGTCCCTACTCTTAACTCCATGTCTTAGCTAATAAAGGCAAATATTCCATATGCCTTCTTAAACACTTTATCTACCTGTCCCACTACAATAAGCAGGAATTATCAAAGTAAACAGACTAAACTGCATAACAAGATAACCTGACGTTACAAATTCACCAGAAGATGTGCAAGAGTACCTTCACTAGAGAGATCACATCCTATTTTGCACCAAGTATACAAGCTTGGCTTCCAAATTACATCATCTGTAATTAGAAACTATGAAATGAGAATAAGCTTGCCTCCTTTACCACAGTACCACTTGCTGGTGCCCAAATACTCAGCACCAATATACACTTACCGAATATTGTTATTTTACCAAATATTTTATTACCTTTTATAATAGGCAGACTGAATTGGAAGATACTTGGTCCAGTTTTGACCAACAGCCATACTATTCCCAAATAAAATGCTACCTTTCTGCACTACTAATGACTTTTCAGGATCTATCCAATATTTATTCTGAAGAAGAATCATATCAGACACAAAACATTAACTCTGTTTCTCTGTCCACAGATCCTGTCAGACCTACTGACGTTTTCCAGCACCTTCTGTTTTTATTTCAGATTTCCAGCAATTGCAATATTTTGACTTTTTAGGTACTTTTCAAATTTATTGATGGTATTGATGCCCTCCCTAAGGGCATTGTAGCTAACCTACAGTGCATGGGCTGCAGCGTTTCAAGAAGGCAGCTCACCACCTCCTTTTCAAAGGCAACTAGGGACGGGCAATAAAAGTTGCCCAGCCAGCCTCAACCAAACCCCATGAGTGAACGAAAAAAAAACATTGATAAATATTAGCAAAGTATTTTAAATATTCTATTAATTTGAAACAAATGTCCAACAAATTGTTTCATTAGGTCAAAATCCTGAAACTTCTACCCTAACAACACTATGGGTGTACCTACACCAAATGGACTACAGTGTTTCAAAAAGGCAGTTCACCACCACCAAGGGCACTAGGGATGGGCAACAAATCCTGTCTCAGCTAGTGATGGTCACATCCCTTGAATGAATAATAAAAAACTAGAATAGCTAACATGAAAATTGGTCAGAAGTCATACAACACGAGTTTATAGTCCAACAGGTATATTTGAAATCACAAACTTTCGGAGCACTGCTCCTAACCTGGTGTTGTGCAACTTCTGATCTTGTCCACCCTAGTCCAACACCGGCACCTCCACATCATGAAAATTGCTGTTATTGTTGATAGTGAGGAGTATGGTCTCAAGCTACAGCCTGATATTGATCTACTGGTAAACTGGGCAGAGAAATGGTAGATGAAATTTAATCCTGATAAGTGTGAGGTGATGCATTTTGGGAGGTATAATAAAGGAAGGATTTACACAATGAAATCCAGCTCTCTAGGGAGTAGGGAAAAACAAAGGGACCTTGGTGTACAAGTCCATAGATCCCTGAAGGTGTCAAAGGTCGATAGGGTAGTGAAGAAGGCATGCTGGATCCTTGCTTCATTAGCCAAGTAAAGAATGTAGGAGCAGGAAATTCTTGTTGCAATTTTATAAAACATTGGTTAGGCCACAGATGAAAACTGTGCGCAGTTCTGGTCACTGCACTATTGGAAGGATGTGATTGCACTGGAGGGGGTGGGAAATTCACCAGAATATTGCCTGGGATGAAAAGTGTCAGTAATGAGGAGAGACTAGATAGGCCAGGTTTGCTTTCCCTGGAGCAGAGGAGGCTGAGGGGGATCTGGTTCAATTATACAAAATTATAAGAGGCATAGATAAGGTGGATTGTGCAAATCTTTTCCCCATGTCAAACGTGTCTAAGACCCAGGGGCATAAGTTTAAGGTGAGGAACAAGTGGTTCATAGGGGATCTGAAGAAAAATTCATTCACCCAGAGGGTGGTAGAAATATGGAATGCGCTGCCTGTGAGGGTGGTAGAGGCAGGTAACATTAAGGAAGCATTTGGATGAGCACTTAAAATGCCAGGGCATAATAGGCTATGGACCAAGTGCAGGTAAACGGAACTAGTATAGTTTGGTTTTTGTTGGTCAGCATAGACATGTTGGCCCAAAGGACCTGTTTCTATGCTGTATGACTCTATGACTCTACTTGTATAATAAATGGTCAGGTTATCTCTCTCTGCAATTTGCATTATATGCTTGCAAACAAGTATAAACATCTTTCCCAAGATTTTGCCTCTGTATTCTATATAATGCTAGATGTATATAGATTCATGCCAATGGATAGTTAAGTTTGACAACATCCTCTCAAACTATTTGACTGTATTTTTAGTTTAATTGTTGACAATAACAAAGCTGTTTCAACTATTCCAGTAGGTTTACAAGAAGATGCTGTGGCTTGAATTCTAGTATCATCCTACCTTGCATCAAGGAAACGAGAGCGTAGGATCATGACCGCTTCACATGTGCTCTGTTTTAGCTGCATTTGGATGCTGCTGAATTTTCGGTGGATAATAGAAACCATACGCTCAATCTCCTTTGGTGAAATAGGTCTGGTCCGACTCTGTTCGCGAAGTAAGTTCATAACATGTGTGGTAAATTCACTACATGCCTGCAAATACAACACACCAGGATTCGATTATGCATCAACAAGGGATTCAGAAGATGAAATGCACAGATGGGTGCTAACTACAGCATTTTTTATTTATCTGCATCTGTTAATCAGTTGGTGTGTAAAGTTCTGAGTACTTAAGAACCAGGTACTCTCTGGATAACAGATCATGCTTCAACTGGTATTTCAGAAGAAAATGTTGCACTAGTCTTTATCCTCAAGACTGAATCCTTCACATGATTGGGTTTATTCTGTATTTTTGCCATTAGGAAGTTCTTCAATACCCACTATCATTCTAAGCTGAAATGTGTCTTCAAAACATTTGCTTTCAAGTACTCATACACCACTAGACACGTACTGCATTTATAAAACATCCTACTAATATTTTATCTCCCTCCTTGTTTAAAGTGCTTTCAGTGTTTTATGCAGAATTTTGAACAGCTATGCTTTCAAGTAATCCTGTAGATGAATTTGTAATACTCTTGAAACTGTCAGACGTTCAAATGGGAGTATGTTGCACGAAAAACAGATTTACAAACTGAAGCGTCGTCAGTGGTATAGCCTAATGGCAAAAGGGAGATTTCTACAATCTGGAATACAAATAATGATAAAAGATCTGCATTATAAGAAGCTAGTACTTGCTACTCTCCCTGTAGACAAAATGTTACTTTTCCTCATTAAATTTTAGATTGGCTTTTGCCATTATAAGTTTTTTTTAAAGCAGAAATGCCACATTGTCCCTAATGTGGATAACTGTAATTATAGCACAACAACATAGGGAATTTCCATATATGGGTACTCAAAATAATTATAGTGTAAAAAGGCTGACATAAAGTACATGCAGACATTTAATTTTTTTTATAGATAGATGTAGGGATGAGGCAAACTTTCCCTAATCTACACTGTATTCTGTAAAATGAGAAAACTCTACCGGATCAATTTAACTTTAGATACCGGTGGCTGTTTATGCACTATCAAAAAAAGTTCTATTTAAAATCTCCACACAATTATGCCATTTGGCTTTTATTACAATTAAGGTACACATCATACGCCATTTTACAGAAATTAAGTAGGAGCTAGTTGTAGATCAATTGACTGAAATGGTTTACTGTCTGACAATCAACCTTAGCATTTTTTCCAGTTCTGAAGAAGTCATATTTGACACAAAATGTTAAATCTGTTTCTTTCTTCATAGATGTTGCTAGACTGCAGAGTATTTTCAGCACTTTCTGTTTATATTTTATACTGAACTCCTTTCCTTGTTTGAATTGATTTTAATAATGATGAATGGATTTGTTTAATGAATGTAGGCATGAAATTTGAAAGGGAGTAAAAATCTGGCAGACTGTAGATGTTGGGCTATATAAAACTTAACATTATTTGATTATGTAGCCTATACCTGCTCATATTTCTCCAGCTCTGAGTGGTAAATCTGCCGAATTTGTGTCAGTTTGGCTCTGTAGTCAGAGTGCTCAATGGAATTATCATTTGGCGATCCACCCGATGCTGCTGCTGCTGCTGCAGCTGCTGCTGATCCTCCACCTTTCTCAGGCCCGGACACACCTTCAGCCAACAGCATGTTATCTAGTCTCATCAATTGTGGGTCTGGAGGCTCTTCTTCTTGTACACCTCGGATGCTGAGCACTGTGTACAGCAGAAACAGAATGTTATAGGAAATATCAATAAGAGAAGCATTGAGGAAAAAAACTTTTGCCTCTGGTAGTAGTTGTCAAGACTTAACACAGCACATTGCTATTTAGGACATTTAGTACATCCATGCCTTTGTTATTTCTAGACTCAACTATTCCAACACACTCATGGCTGGTTTCACAAATTCTATCTTCAGTAAACGGTGAGGTCATCCAAAACTCTCCTGCCCTTGTCTTAACTGCAGAAAATGCCATTCTGTTATGAGTGTACTGACCTACACTGACTGCCGGTGAAGCAATATCTTTAATTTCTCCTACATGCTTTCAAATCCCTCCATAGCCTTGGTCCTCTCAATCTCTCTGTTCTCTTCCAAACCCACAACTCACCAAGATATATATACTGCTCTAACTGTGGCCTCTTGTGCATTCCCAATCATAATTGCTACATGTTTGGTGGCAGTGCCATCAGTTTTCTCACTCTAATCTTTGGAATCTCCTCTCTTTATGCCTTAAAACCTACCTCTTTGATCAAGCTTTTGGCTATTTGTCCAAATAATATGCTTAATGTGGTTTGGTGTTATATTTTATTTTGTAGCATTCCCGTGAGGTACCCTTGGATACCTTCATACATTAAAAGTGTAAAATAAGTAAAGCTTTTATTGTTACAACCAACTTTTGAATAGATCTGATTAGTTTTTTTTGGAAGAAATGTATAAGAGTTTTCTAAATGGTCTAGTCTTATGTTGTGTACCAGAAGTCTGGGTCTTGCTGGTCGTGAATATGGTATTCCAAAATTACATCTGCAGTGGAGCTACTGCACAAGTCTACCAACCAAGGTTAGCAAATCATTTCAAAAGTCAATACCCAGCTTATAATTTAAAGTGTGATATTGACAGTTACCATTTTTAACTTCATTAAAATTTTATATTTCTTCAAAATCCATATCAAAATTAAACTGCAATATTGAATTTTGTCAAATGCCTTTAAAATAATGAAAACTAATTCTCTCAACATCAATCATCTGTTAAAAAGATTTATTCCTGATTAATTGTTCCAAAGTTAAAAGACTTCAATTTTTCAAAAACATTCATTTTCAGTTATGATCGAGGGAAATTAACAATCAGTACAACACAGTAAAGTTAAAACATTAAAGAGGAACACATTTCACAAGTATTATTTTGGGCAATGTTATTACTTTCGAGGTTGATATGTTAATATGGTGTTCAGTTGCACATGTATGGCATCACATTCACTGATGCTTGCTGGATGAAGGTCATGGTGTGAACTGAGAGATAGCAAGAACTGCAGATGCTAGGGTCAGAGGAGCTGGAGGAACACAGCAGGTCAGGCATTATGAGACAACAAGGTGCAGGGCTGGATGAACACAGCAGGCCA
>NW_025979776.1:0-5943 GCF_021869965.1 Rhincodon typus | reverse complement strand
CTTTAAGGGCATTTAAATGGTCATTGGATAAACATATGGATGATAATAGAATAGTGTAGGTTAGATGGGCTTCAGATTGGTTTCACAGGTCAGCGCAACATCGAGGGCCGAAGGGTCTGTACTGCGCTGTAATGTTCTATGTTCTATGTTCTATCATTGACAATAAGACATAGCTGTTAAAACATGTGACCCCAACAAATTGACCAGCATTGTGAATGTGCAAACATCTTCAGATGTGTTGGAGAACATTGTCCAACAGATAAAGTTCCTCTCTGCCTAAAAATTATTGAAATTCAGATTTGACCATGTTACGTGACACTTGCACTTTAACTATTTTTATTGAATTTCATCTTGGTTATCTGTTTCACTGCTTCACAGATTGAACAGATGTCAAACTCACCGTCTGTTTACCTCAGTTGGCTAGACAGCTGGTTTGCAATGTAAAACGATGCTGACAATGTGGGTTCAGTTAGGGTGGCACAGTGGCCCAGTGGCTAGCACTGTAGCCTCACAGCACCAAGGACCCACCTTAGATTCCAGCCTTGGGTGACTGTGTGGAATTTGCACATTCTCCCTGTGTTTGCATAAGCTTCTGCTGACTGCAGTGATTTCCTCCCCCAGTCCAAAGATGCACAGGTTGGGTGGACTGGCCGTGCTAAATTGTCCTGTAGTGTCCAGTGATGTGCAGTCTAGATGGTTTAGCTATGGTAAATGCAGAGTTAGGGGGATGGAGTGGGATGTTGTTCAGAGGGTTGTTGCATACTCGATGGGCTGAATAGCCTGTATCTACCCTGTAGGGATCCTATATATTTGTTTAAATGAAAGCTCAAGCATTTGTTTCACTACTTCAGAGCTTAAAAAGATGGCCGGCCTCTTTGAATTAGTTCAAAAGCTTTTATGTCTTTAGCTCTGGAAGTTTTGTCGACACAGTTATGCAATGAATTTTTACTATACTATCTTCAATAGAATTTCATTATAAATACTTAGCATAATAACTTCTTAAGTGGATTTTGAATGTCTTTCTTGAAAAATACCAATAGTTATATTATCATCTCAAATACTTTGCATTTGCAGACCTTTGAGTTCTGTACATAACGGATGAGGGATAGTAATATGGAGGGCTTATGAAAGATGGCAGTACAGGGGTGTGCTGAGGAAACTTAGAGGTCATCAGGTGAGTTAAAGAAGTAAACAGTGAAGACTGGGTGGCATCATGATTATTGATCAAAGTGGGCCATTGTCTAAGGGACAAAGACGGGTCATGTAAGCTAACAACCTCAATGTCCACCCACCTCAGTTTCAATCTGGGCCCTAAAACCAACCCATCACTGCCACCACACCAGATAGCATGGCCAGGCACTCCTGGTTAGATGGTGTGATTGCGACATCAGGAAATGGTCTCAGAATGAATTCCTGCTTTCACAGTGTAAATACCACCCAGAGCTAGCACTTTTGTCACAACAAGCTGTAACACATCAATATAAGTTTGTCAGAGATAGTGGGAACTGCAGATGCTGGAGAATCTGAGATAACAAGGTGTAGAGCTAGATGAACACAGCAGGCCAAGCAGCATCAGAGGAGCAGGAAAGCTGATGTTTCGGGCCTAGACCCTTCTTCAGAAATGGGGGAGGGGAGGGGGATTCTGAAATAAATAGGGAGAGAGGGTCTAGGCCGGAAACATCAGCTTTCCTGCTCCTCTGATGCTGCTTGGCCTGCTGTGTTCATCCAGCTCTATACCTTGTTATCTCATCATCAATGTAAGTTTGTCATTTAATTTACCTTTTTTATGACATCTGTAATTTATGTTGGTAACTGAGTATCAAATGAGGCTTGTTATCTGTAATGGGGCTTGAATCTTATTTCAGTGGGCATTTAGCAACCAATATTTTTGTATCACCAGAGTAGTTGAATATATTACGCTTAGTACAACAGAATCTGAGCCTCATTTGACACAAATTACCAACATCATTGCCTCAAAAATAGGTAAGATGAAGAGAAGGAATACTGTCCACCTTCGAGTCATTAATAAAGATCGTAAATAATTGAGACCATAGGACTGATCCTTATGGTACTCCGTTAGTTATGTCTCTCCAACCTGAAAAAAGCCATTAATCTCAACTCTTTGTTTTCTGTGTATTAACCATTCCTCAGTCTGTGCTATTACATTACACTCAAAACCATGTGCACTAACTTGTGCAATAATGTTTTATGTGGCGCCTTATCAAATGTCTACTTGAAATGAAAAGCAGTTCTATCAGCTTGGAAGAAAACAAAATTCCTTTGATCCTCTCAACTGATGATGATCTTTTCTTATATTTCTAATGTTTTCTGTTTCCATTTCAAGATCCTATCTGTCTGTTTTGATAAAGGAGATTTTGCAGCACTTTTTGCAAGCAGAAGGGGCCAAACTAAGTATCCTCGCCATAATTTCCCTCATGGAATACCTTCCAAATGCCGTCCAAGGTATTGATTTCCCCAGGGTCCTGGATAAATAAGATGTATAGTCTCTTTTCATTGTATTGCTTATACATTGAAATGAATGAGTAAGTGCTTTATGTACAACATTCAATTATGACAGGGAAAAGTTAAGTAACCATCAGAATTGTAATAATTTTTTTTATCATGTATACTCTTACAGCACTTCCAGATTTAAACTACTGACAATTGTGCATTAAACAGCAATCAAGTAACCAGCAGAGGTCATCCTACACTTAAGGCAAAGAACTTGTAATCGAATTTCCATAGAAAACATCCGAATTAAATGACTTAAAATATTTTCTTTTGTTAAGGTAGGCCATAGTATCACAAAAATACGCAAAGTCAATTTGTTGCAAATCTATTTTTGATTTCAACTTTAAATTAAAATAATGGGTAATTTATCACACATTGTTCATTGGGAATACAGTGGAGCTCTTTAATATTGTACATCGAGCCTTGAAGCCCATTTCTGCTGTTCACCCTCCGGTGAAACCATTACCTGTGGCTTACTTGACTGTCAGACTTCCTTTGCCTCTGGCTTGTAGTGACTGCCTGTGCAAAGCCTTCACCCAACAGGAGCTGGTTTCTGCTTTCCACCTGCTTCAGGCAATACCATCAGCAAGCACGGAACCCAGAATATGGGTGTAGGTCGGTGATTTTTTGTAGCTATGCGAATAGTTAATTGTTGTTAACAAACGTGAAGACATCTGTCAAGGCAAGAATCCAAGTCTCTGTGTTGCTAGTTATGTGGACAAATATGTAGAAAACCACAAAGCACATCAAGGAGAGATTTATACTTTGGGTCTCCTTTTTCAAATGCTACTAGTCCATGAAGTGGTCATTTTCTTACCTGACCAAAGGAGTGCTCCCACATTAGAAAGAGACAACTGACAGTGGTTTAACCTGAGAGTCATCAAGCCTCAAGGGATGGTAAAGAATGAGAAGGAGAAGCCTTCATGGTAATGACAGTGGGTGCAGGAATTGAACCCATGCTATTAATGTTACTCTGCATTGCAAACTGGCTATCCAGCCAACTGAGCATCGGCTGAAGCTGAAAATTGCTTTAGTGCTCAAAAGCAGAAAGCATGCTATCGGTCTTTAGCAACTCATTAGGTGCAACATATTGACATGTGTGTCAGCTAACTGCATCTTATCATTAAAAGATAAAGTTTATTGGATTCTAAAGCTTGAGTTAGTACAGTAAATGGTAGTGTGAAGGGACAAGACTAATAGACTGGTGATATGTTATGATTTCAGCAGGAATATCTTGTATGCCAGTGTGATCCAGGACAAACATATCTGCAGTATGTGTTGCATCTTGAGCAGCTTCAGCTTAACGTTCATCAGCTGAAGGTAGAACTAAAGACACAATGACACATTAGAGATGGGGAAAGTTATCTACATAGCTATTCCAGGATGCGGTCACACCACTTAGGATAGAGTCTCCTAATTTGGTCAATGTGCACAGAAAGGAGAGTGTGACTGTGAGTGAGTAGGGTAAGAGAACCCAGAGGGCACAGTGGAGGGGCCTCAGTCTTTGAAATTGACTATAAGGTGTGAGGTTTGTTGGACATATTTGAATGCGAGTTAGTGCTACAGGGTAGTTGTGCTAACTGGCATGGAATCATGGTATAGGATGCTATTAAAGTGGGGGGAGCAAAAAAGAATTTAGTGCTTGTAGGGGACAGTATCCTGAGGGGATAGATATTTTTTACTTTGACAAGTAGCAAGAATCCAGAAGGTGCTGTTGCTTGCCTGATGCCAGGGTTTGAGCTATCTGTTCATATTGAACAGTGTGATATAAACTGTATGATTTTTATATATTTTTAATATCATTTATTTTATTTTTGGGTTACTGATATATGGGTTTTCTATGTGTCTGAAGTTGATAATTAACTCGTAAAGTATTTTGGTGGTCATGGTGATTTCTCATAAACCAGTTTGTGAGAGTTTCTTTGACAGCAGTAATGAATTTTACTTATCTTAGGATGTTTAATGACTCAGCAAGGTAAACCGTTATCTTTTAATGTCTTCAAATTTTAGGCCAAGAGCATTTTTTAAGCTTAGGCAAAACATCCATACTTTAGAGAGTGATACATTTTGTTTATTTTTACTTTGTTTTGGGCAGTTGTGTGAAGTCTTTGTAGGGACATGGTTGTGTAGAGCAATTCTTTTGACAAGGGGAGAATATAATAAGAGTATATTAATTTAGAGAAAGTAATTAGTGATGATAAGAATCAAGAGAAAATGTTAGCTCAAGGCTAGAGCAAAAAATGGATGAATTTATCCAGGTGGGCTAGTGAAAGGCAGTAACATGGTACAGACAGGTTATCAATAGTTTCAGTCATAGTGACCAAAATGTCCATTAGCCCCTTGCAGTTATTTCTGTGTATAAAACATCCAGTCCTCCAAAAAAGTTGCTAAGGACTGATTACATATCACAATCAATGTCAGCAATGGATTTCATAGAAGCCCTACAATGTGGAAAGAGGCCATTTGGCCCAAGTCCATATCAACCCTCAAACAGCATACCACCCAAACCCAATCTGCCCCCAGCTCCCTATATCCTCAGATTTAGCATGGTCAATCTACCTCACCCACACACCTTTGGACTGTGGAAGGAAACCAGAGCACCCAGCTGAAACTCATACAGATAAGGCGAGAACATGCAAACTCCAAACAGATAGTTGCCCCTGGCTGGAATCAAACTTGCAGCCCTGGCACTGTGAGGCAGCAGTGGTAAGTACTGTGCCACCATGCCACCCGGTGACTTAAGCTTTGACTTGAGCATTCACAGATGGCAAGAAAGGTCAAAGAATTTCAGAGTGGTGGCCAAGGAGATAGCTAGTACTGACACATTAGTGAAACACATGGAAGAAGAAAGGGTGATATGAGCCAGTGGTTGGAGAGGATTGAGGGATTATTGGTAAACATTTTAAATTATAAGATGGAGGTAATGGTGTAATCCTGAATTCCCAGGAGATTGCTCCAGATTCGCATCCCACCATAGCAGAGGATGAAATTTGGATTTATAAGTAATCCATAAAATTCATCTTGCTCAATAATATTGTTTAAGGAAATAAATCTGCTTTCCTTCCCAGGTTGAAATAGCCTAGCAAGCCATTGAGTTCCAGGCCAATTAGTGGTGGGTAATTGACATCGATGGAGTCAGCAAACTACAAATCCCATAGCATTTAAAAAAACAGTTTTGAAAAGGATCTATAAGAGGTGTAAGCCATTCACTAGAGTTCAGGAGTAGACTTCAAAAGTATCTTATTAGGGGTGAAGTATTTTGGGATATCCTGAGGTCTGAAAAAGGATATATCATGGAAATTATTTATTTTCTTCACATTAGAAAATAGCAACCCTAAAAGTTATAACAAGGTGTAGAGCTGGATGAACACAGCAGGCCAAGCAGCATCATAGGAGCAGGAAGGCTGACGTTTCGGGCCTAGACCCTTCATC
>NW_025979775.1:0-5943 GCF_021869965.1 Rhincodon typus | reverse complement strand
CTTATGATTTACGCAGTTCTTTCGGCTTTTAGATGTGATTCTCTGTTTGGGCAGTGTTTGCTGAACAAACAGCTAGCATCTACGTTCAGTGGGTAATAGGGAAGGCAAATGGAATGTTGGCCTTTGTTTCAAAGGGAATGACTGGATTACTGTGAACAATTCTGGTCCCTTTATCTAAGGAAAGCTGGTAATGGATGCAATCCAGAGAAGATTCATTAGGTTGATCCCATGTTTGGAGGGATTTTCTTATGAGGACAGGTTAAGTCGGTTGGGTGTCTACACACTGGAGTTGAGGAGAATGAGAGGAGACCTTATTGAAGCGTATAAGAATCTTAGAGGGCTTGACAATGTAGATGTAGAGAGGTTGTTTCCCCTTGTGGGAAAGTCTAGGACCAGAGGCCATCATCTTAGAGTAAGACGTCACTCATTTAAGACAGAGCTGAGGAGGAATTTCTTCTCTCAGAGGGCAGTGAATCTGTGGAATTCTTTACTGCAGAGAGCTGTTGAGACTAGATTGATAAATATATTCAAGGCTAAGATGGACAGATTTTTAATCAGTAGGGGAATCAAGGGTCATGGGGAAAAGGCAGGAGAGTGGAGTTGGGGATTATCAGAGCAGCCATGACCTCATTGAATGGCCGAGGAAACTTGATGGGCTGAATGGCCTACTTTGGCTTTGTGTCTTATGGTCCTATGCTACAGTACTCAAAACATCCACTCCTATAGCGTGCACACCAGCGTCCCTCTATCTAATATCTTGGCTGGTTTAGGTCACTTGAGATTTCAATTTTTAAATCAGAACAGCAATAGCTTCTTTCTGGTGCTATCATACACTTGAGCTTCATTGCATTCAGCTTAGATAACCACTTCCAGGTTTTTATCCCAACACTTCCGGTTTGGGGCTAACACTAACTTTTCATTCCAAGATAATCTAATTTAATAAATGTGTCACTCCCTTCTCAGGAGCACTGGTCTATACAGCCATCCTATTCCAAGATCTTCACAGGACTAAAAGCGCTACCCAAAGTTAAAAATGAAACCAAAATTTTCTCCTTTTCATCCAAGGGCACCTCCTCCAAATTTAAATAGAAAGACCCAGATTCCAAAACTCTTTAACAAATCTTTGAGGCTCCATTATTTACTTGCTGTGTCACAAATCAACTAAAATAAAGTTCATTAGTACACAAAACCCATTCACTCAACAGCCAGGCTTCAAAATCTGTTTTTAAAAGAAATCACCACAGTCACAGAAATACCCCAGGTTAATTCTTAACTTCAGACAGACAGAAAAATCCCACCGCTCAACCCCAGAAATCCAAGCTTGCGCCAACTAACATTAATCATCCATGTGAATCTTGCAGTTCACATCACAACAGGAACTCATTTGCTGCGAACAAATGGAAAATGGTCAGGCATTGCCCAAATCTAAGTTACCCGAAAGCATAGGCAGCCTATAATTTCCCATTCCATTCTCCTTGCCAACCCTCAGCCAATCGATTTGCCAACTAATGAGAATGCTTTTCCCCTGCAGTGTAAACTGTTGAGATCTTTTGGAACTTGGCATTCTTTCATTTGTCCTGCTCAGCGCGAGATGAAAAGTTTTGGCAATATGCCTCTTTTTTTTTGGCAATATATACAACATAATGATTTTACCTCTAAGTACGTCATGTACCAATGCTTCACAAGTAATGTTAATTTTAATCTGCTAGTCGGTGAGCAATTTTAAATTGACCATTTGCCACGATGATTGAGAAAACCCTATTGAAGAACTTTGCAACCCTGTTTAGCAGATTGTATGGAGAATTATTTTTCCATCAGCATGGCACGGTCCCTTGAATAATATGAAGTTGGACGCATCCAAGGTATGGAGTTCTGGAATGCCCATGTGAGAATCTTGAAAGGGGTGGCATGGTGGCTCAGTGGTTAACACTGCTGTCTCACGGCACCAGGAACCCGGGTTCAATTCCACCCTCGGGTGACTATCTGTGTGGAGTTTGCACGTTCTCCCTGTGTCTGCGTGGGTTTTCTCCGGGTACCCGGTTTCCTCCCACAGTCCAGAGATTGGCAGGTTAGGGTGGATTGGCCATGCTAAATTGCCCATAGTGTTCAGGGATGTGTAGCTTAGGTGGTTTATAGGGGGGAGGGTCAGGATGGGATGCTCCTGAGGTCCATGCAACTTGTTGGTTGTTTCCACGCTGTAGGGATTCTATGAAAGTGGAGTTCCATTGCCCAACTAGAGAAAGGAGAAGAACATTACATGGCTTGCTACATCTATAACATGAGAAACCTTAGAATTTTCATCTTATTGTGGATGTAACAGAAATAAATGATATTAACCAGCTTTGCATTACTCATCTTTTTCAAATCTCTTTCAACAGGATTGCTTTGAATAAAAATGGAGGCAAGTGAGTTCATTTGTTCGAGCAAGTGAGTTCATTTGTTACTGGCCACTGCAGTCATCCAGCTAAGAGAGACTACAATTCAGCAATCTTCTAAAATACCCAACAGCCTTGCTACAGGGTTTAATGGAACATCCTTTGTGGTTACAGTGTCGCTCGACATTGAGAATGATCTTATGCTTGTCTCTAGCACCAATGCCCTCATCTGCAGCTTGACCTTAAGGGGATAAGAACTGTTGCCGAGAGAGATTATGCAGTATTATTCAAAGTGTACAGCAAAGAAGCAACTCATTCAGCCAAATTCACCTGTACTGATATCTATACTGCACACTCGGCTCCTCCGACCATCTTCATCCAAACCCATCAAAATATCGTCTCTTCCTTTCTCCCTCTTAAATTTATCCAGCTTCTCCCTAAATGTATCTATGCTTTTCGCATCAACTACTCCTTGGAGTAGCAGGTTCCACTTCTATTCTTTTTCTACCCAGAAGTGTTATCACACACAACTGACCACCTTCCTCCCACTAAAATCACACTGACATTGTTTTTGTTTTTTTTTAAAACTGGCAACTACCACGAGGGTTCCACTTTTGAACTACTCTGGATAAATTATCGCTGGACTGTTAATCCAGAGACCCAGATAGTGTTCTGGGGATCCGGGTTCGAATCCTGCCACGGCAGATGGTGGAATTTGAATTCAATAAAATATCTGGAATTAAGAATCTAACGATGACCGTGAATCCATTGTCGATCGTTGGAAAAACCCATCTGGTTCACTAATGTCCATTAGGGAAGGAAACTGCCATCCTTACCTGGTCTGGCCTACATGTGACTCCAGACCCACAGCAATGTGGGTGACTCTGAACTGCCCTCTGGGCAATTAGGGATGGGCAATAAATGCTGCCTGGTCAGCGATGCCCTCATCCCATGAATAAATTTAAAAAATTAGTTTTTACTCAATTCTTTATTGAGTTGATTAGTAATTATCCCTCTTCAAGAAGTCTGTTTCGTCCTTCCAGCGAGGTATAATCTTACAACTTAGGCATTGTATTAATAACTCCTTCATGGAGCTTCTCCATTGTTTGTTTATAAGAAGGAGACCAGAAATGTTCACAGTATTCAATTTATTGTTGACAGAAATTTAGTGTAAACTAAATATTAAATGCTTCTCACTGCACCACCTTCCACTTTTCCTTTGTACTGGTTAACAATATTCCTTCTTGAAATTAAAATAAATGTTTACTGGGCACATGGATAGTAGGCTGTGAGGTGCATATTCATTCAATTGAGATCTGGCATTTGCAATGGAGAGAGCCGGTGTTTAGTTTACTGTACGTTCATGGGTATGGTGTACTTACCACTGATAGCTATACTTCGACAGATTTAGTAAAAGAGATGTAACAGGCTTTAAAGGCACCAAACAACATGCTCGAAATAACTGTGATATGTTCACAAGCTTTGTTTTATATGAACATATTTAATTCAAAGGTTGCTGACGAGCTCAAAAATAGTTCTCGGCCTTGCTTGTCGGTTAAAGATAATCCTTTAGGCTTGTGACCACTGGTAATTCCTCATCTTCTTCATCTGTGCAGCTGAATAATTTCTGTGTATTCGAGATTTTTTTAATTACTGGTTTAACAGTAACAAGTAGCACCATGTACCACTAGAACTTAACCCCACCACCCCAACTTGCAATTGAAAACACTGTGAACAGAAAAGTTTGACTACAATTTTGCTGTTTAATTTGGATTTTAATAACTGGAGCAGTAACCAATTATGATGGTTGTTAATGCCAATCAGACGTTGCATAGTGTTGGAAATTCTCTCACGAGCTGATTTACTGTCTAAAATCTATTTGCCTGCTGTTAAAAGCTCTCTAATAAGAAAACCTGGGTCTCAGATTCAGTGAGAATCTCTTGCACAGCGCTTGAATTAAGGACGTTACTGTTGAATGGGGAGAAAGAAGTTTAACTTTAAACAGCAGTGAATAATTATTTCCTAACATCTTACATCTTGAGAAATTTGATTTCACTTTAGATTAATAATTTTCCTTTCCATTAAATGTAGGCTTTGGTGATATGTTAGATGCGACATTACTGATGCAATCACTGTAGTTAATTTATTAAATAGATGGTAAAAAGTTAATGGGTGTTCATGCTCAACTCAAATGTTTCAGCTATCAATTTCAGAAGGAAAAGATATACTTTGATGGAGCAAGGATAGGATGCTCCCTGAGACAAGCACTAAGATTTGATCTCAAAGAGAACTTGCATGTGCGAAGAGATTTTCGGACCAAATGCACTGTCAATAGGACAGTAGAATCGGAGAATCACAGAATTGTTACAGCACAGAAAGAGGCCACTCAGCCCATCATGCCTGCACCAGTTCTATTAATGAGTGCCAATCTCCTGCCTTCTCCTCATATCCATTGCAAACCATTTCCATCAAAAAATCATCCGATGCCCTCTTGAACGCCTGAAATGAACCTGTTTCCACCACATTTCTAGGCAGTGCATTCCATACCCTAACAATTCTGTGTGTGAATAAGCTTTTTTCTCACATCACCCTTGCTTCGTTTCCCCATCACTTTAAACTTGTGCCCTCTTGTCCTTTTTTTGTTTTGTGAGTGGGAACAGCTCTGTTTTAAATTCACTCGTGGGATGTGGGCGTTGCTGGTTGGGCCTGAATTTAATTCCCGTCCGTGGTTGTGTCTTAAAACGGTGATGGTGAGCTGCCTTCTCGAAACGTTGCAGTCCACATTCTGTAGGTTAACCCACAATACGCTTAGGAGAATTCCAGGGTTTTGAACCAGCAATACTGAAGGAACGGCGATTATATTTCCAAGTCACGATGGTGAGTGGCTTGGAGGGGAACTTACAGGGGGTGGTGTTCCCATGTATCTACTGCCCTTGTCCTTCTGGATGGAAGTGGGCGTGGGTTTGGAAGATGCTGTCTGAGGGTCTTTGGTGAATTTCTGCAGTTCATCTTGTAAATAGTACACACTGCTGCTACTGAGCGTTGGTGATGGAGGGAGTGGGATGCTTGTGGATGTGGTGCCAATCCATTGGGCTGCTTTGTACTGGATGGTGTCAGGCTTCTTGAGTGTTGTTGGGGCTGCACCCATCCAGGCAAGTGGGGAGTATTCCATCACACTCCTGACTTGTGCCTTGTAGATGGTGGGACAGGCTTTGGGGAGTCAGGAGGTGAGATACTCGCTGCAGTATTCCTAGCCTCTGACCTGCTCTTGTAGTCACTGTGTTAATGTGGTGAGTCCAGTTGTGTTTCTGGTCAATGGTAACCCCCCAGGATGTTGATAGTGGGGCATTCAGTGATGGTAACACCATTGAATGTCAAGGGGTAGTGGTTAGATTGTCTCTTATTGTTGATGGTCATTGCCACTTGTCAGCCCAAATCTGAATATTCCCCAGATCTTATTGCATTTAACCGTGGCTTGCTTCAGTATTTGAGGAGTTGCGAATGGTGCTGAACATTGTACAATCATCAGCAAATGTCCCCACTTCTGACCTTATGATAGAGGGAAGGT
>NW_025979774.1:0-5944 GCF_021869965.1 Rhincodon typus | reverse complement strand
GTTCTGATCTTGGGCGGTGAGGGTTATGGAAACCTTCAGTCTCCTTCAGTGTGGGGAGGCTGGGGACAGCTCGTGGGATCCTGCTGTGCAGAACATCCTTCATTTCAATGTCAGCCCCTCTTTTGTGGGGGCAGGAGGTGGTTGGCTCCGACAAGGTTTTGAGGGAATCCCTTGGAGGTACTGGATACAGCTGACTGTGTAATCTTGCTGTGCACCCCCTCGGTCTGCGGGTCACCCTCAAATGCGCTGTGTGCCTGTCTACGGGGCCCTGGGCTGAGATTGCTGATGGTTTGATAGTGGGTGGAGTGCATCGTCCGTCCTTTTCCCTCAGCACAGATCCCTCCCACCTCTCGTCACCCCCTCACCCTCCAAAATGTGGTATTGATATAGCAAATGTCTACGAGACATGGTGAGGAGATTGCAACATGTTGAAAACGTAAGGCAGGGGAGGACGTTTCAATCAAAACATAGAGGAAATGGGGAGAGAGAGAGAGAGAGAGAGAGAAATAGAAATCGATTGATTGCCGAGAGCAGGAAAAGCTGAGCAGAGGTGGAGAGGTCGATAGGGACGAAGAGAGGAAGATAGAGGGAGAGAGGAGTAAAAGAGAGAGAGAGCGATAGGGGCAGAGACAGACAGCGAGAAAGAGATTGATTCTCGAGAGCAGCAGAAAGCTGAACAGAGATGGAGAGGTGGATAAGGAGAGAGAGAGAGAGAAAGTTTGATCAATTTCTGAAAGCAGGAGAAAGCTGAGCAGAGATAGAGATGTAGATTGGGACAGAGAGAGAGAGAGAGAGAAAGGTAAGTGTATCAGTTCATCATTAATATTTCATGTAGAAACAACACCAATCCCAGAAGTAGTGGGCATGGGGTCTGTGCCTGATGAATGGGAGTGGGATGGTCATTGGTCTTTTTTTGGGTTTTATTTTACCATCAGGATGTCGGAAAACCAGCTGGAGGGACGAAGGGAGAGACACAGGCTCTGGGAGGAGTGACTCCCCACCATTGAGTCATTGCCCGGCCTCTCAGAAAGTAAACACTGGAGGCAGTCAGAAAGCATTTGCCCCTTGATCCCAGATCAAATCTGTTCTTCTTCTCTGGGTTTAAAATCAGGGGAAAATGCTGAAAATTTGGGAAAATTTTGAAAATCGGTCTGTGATGGAATCTCATATGTTCCTCTTCATTTTTGTTTCAAAACTTTGGCTTTGATGTGATCAATTTCCTTCTCTTCCCCCTGAGGAGATTACTGAGAGACTGAAGCTTGGACACGTAAAGAGGTAGGCACAATCTCTGGAAGTGGAGATGGTTGGTGGGTGGGGGGTGGAATAGCGGGCAGGGTGGAGGTGAATCCCAGCCTCTGGAGTAAATATCTCTCTCCCTTCAAACAGAAACACTGAGGCAGTTTGAGCCTCTTCCTGTTCCACGTTTAATATGATGGGCTGTTCTGGAGGGGGAAGGGGAAGTGGGGGAAAGTGTCAGATAATGGAAGTTCAGGCAGCGAGCGGTGGGATCTTGCTGTCCTCGGAGAAGTGTCAGATTGTGGATGGCAGAGAGTGGTGTGATCTTGCTGTGCTTTTGGTGCTGGATATTGTTTTTTATTTCTCTGTCTTTCCAACCTCGCCCCTGAGGAGATTAGATTCGGGAGCTGAAATTTGGGATGATGCACAGACTGAGAGAATCAAATGGTTCTGCCGTGAGCAATCTTCAGACAAGAGCTGGAACCAGAGAGAAAGAGAGAGATGAAAGCATTATAATAAACCAGCCCGTCTCCTTGTCGGTCATTTACACACTTGCACACGCATGGGGAAAAGAATTGTGGGGTTCAGGCTGTCTCTGGGGTTTGTACTGCAATGCTATGAGCTCTGGGCTGGGGGTGTCGGGGAGTCAAAGGGGCAAAAGGGGGCTGCTGCTAAGTCTGATGCCACAGATTTCACTGCCTCCCTCTCTCTTTGCCTCCATATTCCCTCCTACCTGCCTTTCCCACAGTTTTCTATAAATCCCCACATCCTTCGCATCTATCGCTGTTCACTCTCCCCAACCCCTCATATTCCTCCCTCCTACTCTCTCGCCCCCTCCCCAGGTTTTTCAAGAACTGTTTCGTTGTTCAGTCTTTCTGATTTCCAGGTTTTCCCACTCACCTCTCCACAACACATGTCTCTCAGTCTCTCCGTCTCCCTCTTGTTCTCAATGGGATTTCTGCCTCTCTTCCTGACTGTTTCTCTTTCTCTCCTTCTGTATCTTCCTATGTCCGTTCTCCTCTTCTCCATCCATCTATCCCTCCATTTTCCGCTTGGATTCTGTCTCTCCATCACCCTCTCTGTCCTTCAATGTCTCTTTACGGGAAATGCCAGAGGATCTTCCTGGTCCTTCATCCACCTGCATTTTGCACTATCGTGCTTTGTCTAAAGTGAAAGGTGGAACGGGTTCTGAGATAAAACATCTTTCTCGGTGAGGGGGGAAGGGGGCCTGCCTGGGGACTGGGATCTTGCTGTGCAGTGAGGCAGTCAGTGAACAGGCCTGAGTGTCTCTGGCCATACTCCCTGGGGCCTCCAGCCCCTGGGGTGGGGTCAGGGATCCAGTGAGGGTGAGGGGGGCGGTTTGGGTGTTGCTCATGGGGGTACATACAGTGGGGTATCTATATATAGTGGAGGGATCACAGAGGAACGAAGAAAGAGGGTGATGCTGCCCGGGGAGCTATCAGAAACTGTGAGGCTGAAAATTTTTGTTGGGATAAAATATGGGGTAAAAGTCGGGGGGAAATATTTAAATTGGTGCAAAAATTTGTGGGGGGCAATATTTGAGATCACGTAAAGTGGGGAGGTTGCAACGTTGGGATGGAGAGCAAACTTTTGGAGAACAGAAATTGGGAAATGCAATAATTGAAGGGACAATATTTGGTGGGTAGGGCATCAAAATATTTTTGTAGGGGGAGTGCAATATCTGGCAGGGGCAACAATGTTTTCGGCAGCACAAGATTTTGGGATTTCAGGGTACAATGCTGTAAGGGTGTGACAAAATTGGGGACACACCTCTTGTGGGGGGTGTTAAAGAGAGGAACAAAACTGGGCAGCAGCGAAACTTGATGGAAATATTGGAGGCAGAAAATGAAGGGAGAAGAGAGTGTGAAATGAGGTGGGTATACGGAGTCTCAAATTGAATGACAAAATTCTAGGGTCAAATTTGCGGGGACATTCATATTTGGGGTGGGGATGGAATTTGGCAATTTTGTATGGAAAGAAAATTTTGGGAGCGAGGCAGGAAAGAAAGAGGCAATGAGATGAGACACTGGGAGATGAAATAGAGAAAGAGATGGAGGGAAAGGAGATAGAGAGAGAAAGGTGGAGGGAAAGGAGAGGGAGAACAAGATGGAAGGAAGGGAGAAAGATGAAGGGAAAGGAAAGAGAAATATGGAGGGAAAAGACAGAGAGAGAATGATGGGGGAAGGAACAAAAGGAGAGGGGTAGGGGGCAAAGAGCGGTTGTTAGTGAGAGAGAGAGAGAATGAAACAAAATTTTACAGAAGTTGACTGTGTGAGAGACAGAGACACAGGTGAGAGAAAGACCAAAAGGGCGACAAGAGGAGACACTTTGAGAGAAAGAGACAGAGACACAAAGGGAGAAGACAGAGAGAGAATGAAACAAAGAGAGACAAGAGTTGAGTGTGAGAGACAGTGACACAAGAGGGAGAGAGAAACGAGAGACAAAAGGAGAGACTTAGAGCGAAAGACAGAGACACAAAGCAAGAAAACAGAGACAAGAGGAGAAGTCAGTGAGAGACAGCCAGGAGTTCAGGAAAGGTACTGAGTCTGCTCACCAGGGCTGCTTCAGGAAGAGGGTGGTACAGGTCTAAAACTAGCATTGCGATTCCAGCTGTACCCACACTTGTCTTTCACACAGACACAGACAGCCAGAATAACTCTGACACCCACCTCCTGGCTTCATCCACATGAAGAAAGGAAGTATGGCTGCCAAGACCAGTTTTATAAACCGCAAGTTCTGTCATTCAAACCGCTCTCTCCTCCCAAATCCCAGCTATCCAGTCAGTTCCCAGCTGTCTCTACCTGGAACACACATCCTCCAGATATGGAGCAAACCAAGAAGCTTCTTCGTGAGGTTAGAGGCCGGAGGTGGGCTGGGGGGTGGGGGCTGTGGGATGATGGGTTAGAGAAAGCAGCAACCCAAAAGTTAAGTCCAGTGTCTCCTGATTGTTCCTTCCTTGCTCCCCCACACACACTTACACAAACTTTCTCTCACACACACACAAATTGGCCCCAGACCTAAAATCCACACAGAGACAAAGCTGCAGTTTCAAACGGCTATAAAACACTTTTATCCAGACAAGGGAACAGAACCTTCTGCAGCCAGGAACACAATTTTTTCCCACAGGTGAGCACAGTATTTTCACACAGACTAACACAAGGTGTGAGTGGGACTAGGTAACCATTAAAGACAGGGAGTTTCCTTTTAATTAGTTTCTGAGAATGAACATCAATCCGTTTCACAGATGAACATCAGGGGATTACTTGGATCTGTTGTACGAGTGGAAGTTTGTTCATTGTACAAATAATTATGAGTTTATTAAACACATTCACCTCTTTCCTGACAATAGAGCGAGGGACATCACAGTATTGTCCCACTTTCCCATTGATATTTCGTCAGTAAAAGCTGGGAATTATCTGATTGACACAAACTGTGTTAAAGATGGTTAAACTCAGGGCAGTGTCAGCTACTGCACACAGTCTGTATGGGTGTGCTGTGTTTCTGTATGTATGTGTGTGTTAGTATCTGTACATAAGCATATATGTTTCTGTGTTTATGTTTCTGTCTCTGTATGTGTGTTTCAATGTCTGTATGTACTTATGCGTGTGTGTCGCTGTAACTGTGTGTGTTTGTATCTCTGTTGAACTACCTATGTATGTGTAGCTGTGTGTGTCTGTTTGTGTGTAAGCTAGTGTACATGAGCGTGTGTATTAGTATGTCTGTGCTGTGGGGTTTGTTGTTTTGGAGGCAAATCCATTGAAATGGAGTTATACCCTTCCCCCCTTTCTGTCTGACCCTTGTGTTTACAGTGATACATTGGTCATGTTGATGTATGTTTCCATATGTGTCCGTGTGTGTGTTTGTATCTGTGTGTCTGTATCTGCCTGCAATGAGACTCACAGGAGAGAAATTTGAATGAATGAATGAATTAAAAACTGATGAGTCAACTGTCTCTCTCTGTCTCCTTTCGTGTTTAAAATGCTACAATATCACCGTCTGGTGGCCTTCTCACATCACTACATAAGCGGTAGATTTTTTTTTGCAGAAGGCATCTCAGGTTGCACCGTTGTTTTGTTTTTCAAAGAATGTCTTTGGAGATACAGAGCAGTTTTGTTCGATCGATACTGCCCTTGAGATATGAGCAGGAGGCAAAACGGGAAGGGGACAGTGTGAATGTGATATGGAGGGAGAGGGAGCAAGGGAGAGAGATGAATTGTATCGAGGCCAGGTTGGAGTGGATGACCAAGAGGTGGAAGCAAGGACAGAGTAACTTATACCCAACTCCTGAACTCAGCCCGATTCCTCTCCTCTTCTCTGAGGATGACAACTTGGGGCCAAGTCTGTCTATCTGCTTCTCAGCTTCTACAACACAAAGACAAACAACAATACAACTCATTCTGCTGCTTGGCACTTCTTAATGAACATTTTAATTATTTACAAATTGAAGTGATAGATACAGTCAGTGGAATGGTGCCTTTTCTCACTGGTCCCTGAGTTGAGAGAAACATTGACATGTATCCCTGTAGCCCGCTGTTGGGATAAGGTTGGACAAACCAGCTCTACCCTCAGTTTGTTACTATAACATCAGGCTGCTTCATTGTTAAAACATTGAACTGAAATGAGAAAATCCTGGACGGGTTAACAGGTAAATTTGATTGATTGATGAATTTGGGTAAAAGGATATTCT
>NW_025979773.1:0-5944 GCF_021869965.1 Rhincodon typus | reverse complement strand
ATTTATTTCAGAACCTCCTTCCCCTCCCCCATTTCTGAAGAAGGGTCTCGGCCCGAAACGTCAGCCTTCCTTCTCCTCTGCTGTTTGGCCTGCTGTGTTCATCCATCTCTACACCTTGTTATCTCAGACTCGCCAACATCTGCAGTTCCTACTATCTCTGCGAACGCAGAAAACTTGTTTGATGTCCTGCAAGCAATTCAAGTCCTGAGAGACGGTTGCTGAGGGCTGATTAAAATTATGCTCTTTCATAGCTTCGGGTGACACGATGGTATTGTTCTGAACAGATTAGAAAATTAACGCATCCTCAAGGATCGACTCTGATGTACACACGGTTTAGGCAACTGTTAGCAAAATACGGCCGTGAAGATTAAAACTGTGCAAAGGCAGTAAATGGGGTGGAAGGAACATTTTAATTTAGTCTCCCTTTAATCGTGAAAAGTATGACAAGATCGCAGTTTTATGAATGAATGGAATGCGGTAATAGTAAACATAGTACGCTAGTAAGTGGTCAGTAAAGTTATGAATGAATGAGAGCGCGAGAGTGGTAATATGGAGCGCTTGTGGGTGCATTGCTAAAGAGGACCTTTAGTACAACAGTAAACAGGTTTGCACTAGTAAATATTTACCAAAATTCACTGGACTCTGGGGTGGTTCCCGCAGATTGGAAAACAGCCAATATGACGCCACTGTTTAAAAAAGGAAGTAGACAAAAAGCAGGTAACTATAGGCTCGTGAGCCTAACTTCGGTTGTGGGGAAAATGCTTGAATCCATCATTAAGGAAGATAATAGCAAGGCAACTGGATATAAATTGTTCCATTGCGAACACCCAGCATGGGTTTATGAAGTGTAGGTCATGTTTAACTAACTTGGTGGAATTCTTTGAGGATATTACTTGCATGATGGACAATGGAAAACCTGTGGGTGACGAGTATCTGGATTTCCAGCAGGCATTTGACAAGGTGCCACACCAAAGGATGCTACAAAAATAAAGTTGCACGATTTTACAGGTAATCTATTGGCATGGATAGAGGATGATTGACGAGTAGAAAATAAAGAGTAGGGGTAAATGGGTGTTTTTCTGGTTGGCGGTCAGTGGCGAGTGATGTGCCTCAGGGATCAGTGCTGGGACTGCAATTGCTTACAATTTACATAGATGATTTGGAGTTAGGGACTAAGTGTGGCGTGTCAAAATTTGCAGATGACACTGAGATGAGCGCTACAGCAAAGTGTGCAGAAGACACTGAAAGTCTGCAGAGGGATATATAGTCTAAGTGAGCGGGCAAAGGTCTGGCAGATGAGTACAACGTCGATAAATGTGAGGTCATCCGTTTTGGTAGGAATAACAACAAAATGGACTATGGTTTAAATGATAAAAAATTGCAGCATGCTGCTGTGCAGAGGGACTTGGGTGTCCTTGTGCATGAATCGCTAAAAGTAATATTGCAGGTGCAGCAGGTAATTAAAAAGGCAAATAGAATTTTGTCTGTCATTGCTCGAGGGATGGTGTTTAAAAACAGGGAGGTAATGCTGCAGCTGTATACGGTCCTGGTGAGGCCGCACCTCGAGTACTGCGTGCAGTTTTGTCTCCTTACTTGAGAAGGGATATACTCGCACTGGACGGGGTGAGGAGGCGATTCACTCGATTGATTCTAGAGTTGAGAGGGTTGGAATATGAGGACAGACTGAGTGGGGTGGGATTATACTCATTGGAATTCAGAAGAATGAGGGGAGATCTTATAGAAACATACAAGATTATGAAGGGAATAGATAAGGTGGAGGCAGGGAGATTGTTTCCACTAGCAGATGAAACTAGGACGCGGGGGCATAGACTCAAAATAAAAGGAAGCATATGTAGGACTGAGGACAGGAGGAACTTCTTCACCCAAAGGGTTGTGAATCTGTGGAATTCCCTGCCCAGTAAGCGGTTGAAGCTACTTCGCTGAATGTTTTTAAGGCAAGGCGAGATAAATTTATGAACAGTAAAGGAATTGAGGTTTATGGTGAGCGGGCGGGGAAGTGGAGCTGAGTCTCAAAAAGATCAGCCATGATCTTCTTGAATAGCGGGGCAGGCTCGAGGGGTCAGATGGCTACTCCTGCTCTTAGTTCTTATGTTCTTATGTTATAATATTATAGTGCCTCACAAAAACCACAGAAAAGGATATTTTAAGGCGATTGACCCTGCATTACTAAATACGCGCTCGCCAGAGATTCTGATGAAGGATCACCTGACCCGAAACGTTAAGTCTGTTTTTTTCCCTCACAGCTGCTCCCAGACTTGCTGAGTTTTTCCAGCAACTTTGTCGTTTTTCCTGAGTTGCAGCATCCGCAGTTCTTCCGGTTTTTACTATGTGTTTTGGTATTTATTTACAGGGGGCTCTTTATTTCTCGCCAGCTCTGTCTTTTAGGGTTTATTTGCAAGGGGACTTGTTTTACGGATAATTTACAGGTCGGCTCGATGTTGGAGTGTATTGACAGGTGCTCTGTGTTTTCGACTAAATTTAGAGGGAGGACTTCTACTTCCTAGGGCATCTGTTTCAGAAGTCATTTAAAGGGGTCTGTGTATTTGAGGGTATAATTACAGGGGTTTCTGTTTTAGTGATTATTTGAATTAAGCTCCTTGTTTTACTGGTTATTGAAAGGGATCTCTGTCTGAGGGCTTGTTTACAGGCATCTCTGAGGGTTTATTTACTGGAGGCACAGTTATAGGGAGGATTTGCAGCTTGCACTGTGTTTCAGAGTTTATTTACAAGGAGCTCTATATTTGACATGTCATTTACATGGGGCTCTGTCTTTTTTGTTTCTGACTGGGGGCTCTGTTTTACATTTTAATTCCTGAGGAACCTTTCTTAGGTTATATGTAAAGGGGTCTCTGTGCTTGAGAGTGTATTTACAAGTAGCTCTGTTTTTATCGTTTGTTTAAATGAGGCTCTGCATCGGAGATTATTTACAGAAAGCTTTGTGTTTCATGCTTCATTGTATATGAACCCTAAAACACAGACATCCCTGTCAATGAAGCTCTGTGTTTAAAGCTTTATTTACAGGGGGTTATGTGCCGGGGGGTCTGTGGTTTACATTTTACTTCGTGAGGGACCTTTCCTCGGGTTTATTTAAAGGGTCTCTGTGCTTGACAGTGTATTTACAGGGCCCTATTTTTTACCGTTTGTTTAAATGAGTCTCTGCGTCGGAGATCATTTCCAGGAGGCATTTTGTTTCAGGGTTCATTTAAAGGGAAGTCTGTGTTTTTGGGATTATTTATAGTGAGCTCCGTGTTTTACAGGTTATTGAACGGAGTCTCTGTTTTAGGGTTTGTTTGCAGGAGGCTGTTTATTTATAGATAGCTTTGTCTTTTTAGGTTATTTGTAAGGGGCCCTGTCTTACGGATAATTTACAGGTATGCTAAGTGTTGGGGTGTAATTGAATGTGCTCAGTATTTCCGGATTTATTTAGAAGGAGCCCTGTGTTTTACCTTATCCTTTCTGGGCAATGTGTGTTCATTTAAAGGGGTCTGTGTATTTGAGCGTAGACTTACAGGGGGCTCTGTTGTTGAAGTTTGTTTAAATAGGACTCTGTGTTTTGGGGGGTATTTACAGTGAAGTCGGCGTTTTCCGGGTTATTGAAAGGTGTCTCTGTGTTTGAGGGCCTCTGTGCAGGCAGCTCCGTGTTTGAGGGCCAGGAGTACGGCTGAAGCTGGGTTCCGTTTGGGCCTGAGCCTATCGTTAGTGTAGGATGAGGCTTGCGTTCGGGCTGAGAGTTATGGTTTGATTTAGGCTTTGGGCTGAAGTTAAACTTCGGGATTACGCTGGGTTAGCGTTGGGGCTGAATCGAGGGTTAAGGTTCGGGATATTTATGAGAGTAGGGAGAAAGAAACCAGCTTCGTATACCGAGAGCCGGAGGGAGAGCAACTGCGTATTCTAGAGGAGACTCGGGATGTATTGTAAACTTAACGGGTCAAATAGTATTACAGATTCATATGATCCCAGTACCAGGAGGCACTGCCACAGAACTGACCCGCTAACAATGAGGAATTTGCTTGGTCCAGGCAAGTATTGAAGCACTGTCAGAGGAACAGAACTGCTGGAGAGCATTATAATCAGAGAGTCAATACTGAGGTAGCGCCTCATTGTAAGAGGGTCAGAACTGAGGAAGTGCCTCACATTTATAGGGTTTCTGATGAGGTAATGCAGCAGTACCAGAGGGTCAGAACTGTTGTGGTGCATTTTTGTGAGACGGTCATTACTGAGGTAGTGTCTTATTCTCAAGGGATTAGACTTGTGGGAGTGCCACAGGATTGCAGCATTGTGACAATGACAGACTGAGGTACTCCCTCATTGTCAGATAGTCAGTACTGTCAGAGCTTCAGTACTGAAGCAGTGCCTCATTGTCAAATGGTCCGCACTGAGGTATTGCAGCAGAGTCAATGGGTCAGAACTTTGGGAATGTATCAGTCGTAGAGTCAAGACTGAGGCTGATCCTTATTCTAAATTCTTACTGGGGGAGCGCTACATAACTAAATTACATAATTTTTTAAAATGAGGCATCGGCTGAATGTGATCCTCTGACAATTGCACACTCCTTCAGTACTGACACTACAACATAGAGGGACAGCCTCAAGCAGACCCTCTGACAATGAGGCATTCTCTCAGGACAATAATCTTTAATTGTAAACCAATCTGTAATACTATTTGACCTATTAAGTTTACAACACATCCCGAGTCTCCTGTAGAATACGCAGTTGCTCTCCCTCTGGTTCTGTCTCTGGGTATGCAAAGCTGCTTTCTTTCTCCCTGCCCCCAGAAATAACCTTACCCCAAAACATTAACCCGAGATTCAGACCTATTGTCAGAGAATCACATATTCCGATGCCTCATTTTTAAAAATTATGTAATTTAGTTATGTGGCACTCCCCCAATAAGAATTTAGAATAAGGCTCAGCCTCAGTCTTGACCCTATGGCTGATACACTCCCACAGTTCTGACCCACTGACACTGCTGCAATACCTCAGTGCGGTCCATTTGACAACGCTAACCCTTGCCTGAGCTCTGAGCCGAACCTCAGGCCAAACCCAAACCCTAACCTTCGCCTCAGGCCTGACACAAACCATAACCCTTAGCCGCAGCGCTCACCTCTAATGCTAGCCTCAGCCCTGCACAAAAGACCTCAAACAACGAGCCGCCTGTAAATATACCCTCAGGAACTCCTTTGAATAACCCTTCAAAAGGAGCTCACAGTAAATAGCCCTAAAAAACAGAACCCCATTTAAACAAATCTTAAAAACAAAGCCCACTGTAATTATACCCTCAAATACACGGACCCCTTTAAATGAACTCTAACACACATCATCCAGGAAGTCGAAGGTAAAACACAGGGCTCCGTCTAAATAAATCCGAAAACACTGAGTACCTGTAATTACACCCCACACTCAGCCCACCTGTAAATTATCCGTAAGACAGGGCCCCTTACAAATAAACTTTGAAAAGATAGACGTACCTGTAAATAACAGACCCCGGTAAATTAACCCGAAGACAGAGACGCCTTTCAGTAACCTGTAAAACACAGATCACTCTGAATAATCCCTAAAATACAGATCATCATGTACAGATACCCTAAAAGACAGACATCCCTGTAAATGATCTCTGAATCACACAGCCTCCTGTATGTATTCTCCGACGCAGAGTCTCATTTGAAAAACTGCTAAAAACAGAGCCGCCTGTAAATATACCCTGAAGCACGGAGACCTCTTTATATATAACCGAAGAGAGGTCCCTCAGGAAATAAAGTGTAAAAGACACAGCCCCCAGTAAGAAACCAAAGAAGACCGAGTCCCCTGGAATTAAAGTGTGAATAAACCCAGTAAATAAACCCTGAAACAGTGCCCCCTGCAAAACCTCCGTAAAACTAAGCTTCCTGTAAATAAACTCTCAGAGGCGACCCTAAAACACAGAG